>NC_069500.1:1153639310-1153939310 GCF_027579735.1 Bombina bombina | reverse complement strand
TAAGTGTACATTTAAAAAAATAAAAACTTTTTGGACTGTGAAACATCAGTCTGCTTTTTTGTGTCAGACTCACAGCGTATACTGTGCTGACTTGCCCAGTGCCACCACTCATATCTTGTTTAATAGTAGTGTAAGTGTACATTTAAAAACCAAAAAAACTTTTTGGACTGTGAAACATCAGTCTGCTTTTTTGTGTCAGGCTCACAGCTTATACTGGGCCCACTTTCCCAGTGCCACTACTCATATCTTGTTTAATAGTAGTGTAAGTGTACATTTAAAAAAATAAAAACTTTTTGGACTGTGAAACATCAGTCTGCTTTTTTGTGTCAGGCTCACAGCGTATACTGTGCCCAGTGCCACTTGCCCAGTGCCACCACTCATATCTTGTTTAATAGTAGTGTAATTGTACATTTAAAAACAAAAAAAACTTTTTGGACTGTGAAACATCAGTCTGCTTTTTTGTGTCAGGCTCACAGCTTATACTGGGCCTACTTGCCCTGTGCCACCACTCATATCTTGTTTAATAGTAGTGTAAGTGTACATTTAAAAAAATAAAAACTTTTTGGACTGTGAAACATCAGTCTGCTTTTTTGTGTCAGGCTCACAGCGTATACTGTGCCCACTTGCCCAGTGCCACCACTCATATCTTGTTTAATAGTAGTGTAAGTGTACATTTAAAAACCAAAAAAACTTTTTGGACTGTGAAACATCAGTCTGCTTTTTTTGTGTGAGGCTCACAGCTTATACTGGGCCCACTTGCCCAGTGGCACCACTCATATCTTGTTTAATAGTAGTGTAAGTGTACATTTAAAAAAATATAAACTTTTTGGACTGTGAAACATCAGTCTGCTTTTTTGTGTCAGGCTCACAGCGTATACTGTGCCCACTTGCCCAGTTACACCACTCATATCTTGTTTAATAGTAGTGTAAGTGTACATTTAAAAACCAAAAAAACTTTTTGGATTGTGAAACATCAGTCTGCTTTTTTGTGTCAGGCTCACAGCTTATACTGGGCCCACTTGCCCAGTGGCACCACTCATATCTTGTTTAATAGTAGTGTAAGTGTATATTTAAAAACCAAAAAAACTTTTTGGACTGTGAAACATCAGTCTGCCTTTTTGTGTGAGGCTCACAGCTTTTTTTCTCTTAAAGGCACAGTACCGTTTTTTAAAATTGTTGTTTTTCACTGAATAAAGTGTTTTCCAAGCCTGCTTGTCTCATTACTAGCCTGTTCAACATGTCTGACATTGAGGAAACTCCTTGCTTAATATGTTTAGAACCCATTGTGGAACCCCCTCTTAGAATGTGTCCCACATGTACTGATATGTCTATAAATTGCAAACAGCATATTTTGACTTATAAGAGTTTGGTACTGGATGATTCTCAGACAGAAGGAAATCAGGTTATGCCATCTAGTTCTCCCCAAGTGTCACAACCAGTAACGCCTGCACAAGTGATGCCAAGTACCTCTAGTGCGTCTAATTCTTTCACCTTGCAAGATATGGCCACAGTTATGAATTCTACCCTCACAGAGGTTTTATCTAAACTGCCTGGGTTGCAAGGGAAGCGCAGTAGCTCTGGGTTAAGAACAAATGCTGAGCCTTCTGACCCTTTAGTAGCCGTATCCGATGTACCCTCACAATGTTCAGAGGTAGGGATGAGGGATTTGCTGTCTGAGGGAGAGATTTCTGATTCAGGGAAGATGTTCCCTCAGACAGATTCAGATATGACGGCATTTAAATTTAAGCTAGAACACCTCCGCTTATTGCTCAGGGAGGTTTTAGCGACTCTGGATGATTGTGACCCTATTGTAGTTCCAGAGAAATTGTGTAAAATGGACAAATATTTAGAGGTTCCTGTCTACACTGTTGTTTTCCCGGTCTCTAAGAGGATTTCGGACATTGTTACTAAGGAGTGGGATAGACCAGGTATTCCGTTCGCTCCCCCTCTTATTTTTAAGAAGATGTTTCCCATATCTGACACCATGCGGGACTCGTGGCAGACAGTCCCTAAGGTCCTAAGGCCGTGGGGCATAGCAGTGGCGCCTTATCTAGACGACATCCTAATTCAAGCGTCGACTTTCCAACTAGCCAAGTCTCACACGGACTTCGTGTTGGCCTTTCTAAGATCTCATGGGTGGAAGGTGAACGTAAAAAAGAGTTCACTTTCCCCTCTCACAAGAGTTTCATTCCTAGGGACTCTGATAGACTCGGTGGACATGAAAATATTTCTGACGGAGGTCAGGAAATCAAAAATTTTAGCCACCTGCCGAGCTCTTCATTCCATTCCTCGGCCGTCAGTGGCACAGTGTATGGAGGTAATCGGACTAATGGTAGCGGCAATGGACATAGTTCAGTTCGCTCGCTTACATCTTAGACCACTGCAACTATGCATGCTCAGACAGTGGAATGGGGATTATGCAGGTTTAGCTCCTCAGATAAATCTGGATCAGGAGACCAGAGATTCTCTTCTGTGGTGGTTGTCACAGGATCACCTGTCCCAGGGAATGTGTTTCCGCAGGCCAGCGTGGGTTATAGTGATGACGGACGCCAGCCTACTGTGCTGGGGTGCAGTCTGGAATTCCCTGAAAGCACAGGGTTTGTGGACTAAGAAGGAGGCCCTCCTACCGATAAATATTCTGGAATTAAGAGCGATATTCATTGCTCTTCAGGAGTGGCTTCAGCTGGCTTCGGCCAGATTCATCAGATTTCAGTCGGACAACATCACGACTGTATCTTATATCAATCATCAGTGGGAACTAGGAGTTCCTTAGCAATGATAGAAGTTTCCAGAATAATCCAATGGGCAGAGACTCATTCTTGCCATCTATCAGCAATCTATATCCCAGGGGTAGAGAACTGGGAGGTGGATTTTCAGACTTTTCATCCGGGGGAGTGGGAACTCCATCCGGAGGTGTTTGCTCAACTGGTTCAGCTATGGGGCACACCAGAATTGGATCTGATGGCGTCTCATCAGAACGCCAAACTTCCTTGTTACGGGTCCAGGTCAAGGGATCCTCAGGCAGTACTGATAGATGCTCTAGCAGTACCCTGGTCGTTCAACCTGGCTTATGTGTTTCCACCATTCCCTCTCCTTCCGCATCTGATTGCCAGAATCAAACAGGAGAGAGCTTCGGCAATTTTGATAGCACCTGCGTGGCCACACAGGACTTGGTATGCAGACCTGGTGGACATGCCATCCCTGCCACCATGGTCTCTGCCACTGAGGCAGGACCTTTTGATTCAAGGTCCGTTCAAGCATCTAAATCTAATTTCTCTGCAACTGACTGCTTGGAGATTGAATGCTTGATTTTATCAAAGCGGGGTTTCTCTGAATCGGTCATAGATACCTTGATTCAGGCTCGAAAGCCTGTCACCAGGAAAATCTATCATAAGATATGGCGTAAATTTCTTTTTTGGTGCGAATCCAAAGGTTACTCATGGACTAAGATCAGGATTCCTAGGATTTTTTTCCTCTTGGAGAAAGGATTGTCAGCTAGTTCCTTAAAAGGACAGTTATCTGCTTTGTCTATTCTATTGCACAAGCATCTGGCAGATGTCCCAGACGTTCAGGCTTTCTGTCAGGCTTTAGTTAGAATCAAGCCTGTATTTAAACCTGTTGCTCCGCCATGGAGTCTAAATTTAGTTCTTAAAGTTCTTGAGGGGGTTCCGTTTGAACCCATGCATTCCATAGATATTAAGCTTCTATCTTGGAAAGTTCTGTTTCTAGTTGCTATCTCTTCAGCTCGAAGAGTTTCTGAACTATCTGCATTACAATGTGACTCGCCTTATCTTGTTTTCCATGCTGATAAGGTGGTTTTGCGTACCAAAGCTGGGTTCCTCCCTAAGGTTGTTACTAACAGGAATATCAATCAGGAAATTTTTGTTCCTTCTCTGTGTCCTAATCCTTCTTCTAAGAAGGAACGTCTGTTGCACAACTTGGACGTGGTTTGTACTTTGAAGTTTTATTTGCAGGCAACCAAAGATTTTCGTCAAACATCTTCTTTGTTTGTTGTCTATTCTGGAAAGTGTAGAGTTCAAAAGGCTATGGCTACCTCTCTTTCCTTTTGGCTGAAAAGCATCATCCGTTTGGCTTATGAGACTACTGGACAGTAGTGATGTTGCGAATTGTTCGCCGGCGAATAGTTCCCGGCTAACATAGCATGTTCGCGTTCGCTGTGGCGGGCGAACATATGCGATGTTCGATCCGCCCCCTATTCGTCATCATTGAGTAAACTTTGACCCTGTATCTCACAGTCTGCAGACACATTCCAGCCAATCAGCAGCAGACACTCCCTCCCAGACCCTCCCAGCTCCTGGATAGCAGCCATTTTAGATTTATTCAGAAGCTGCATTGTTAGTGAGAGGAGGGACAGTGTAGCTGCTGCTGATTTTATAGGGAAATTGATAGCTAGGCTAGTGTATTCAGTGTCCACTACAGTCCTGAAGGACTCATCTGATCTCTGCTATAAGGACAACACCCCAAAAAGCCCTTTTTAGGGCTAGAACATCATTTATTTATTTTTTCCTGTGTAATCTAATTGCAGTTGCTTGCCTGCCAAGCCACTTGCCCAGTGCCACCACTCATATCTGGTGTAACAGTAGTATAAATTTAAAAAAATAAATAAATTTTTGACTGTGAAACATCAGTCTGCTAGTGTAATCGAATTGCAGTTGCCTGCCTGCCAGCATGTGTGCCAGGCCCCCTTGCCCAGTGCCACCACTCATATCTGGTGTAACAGTATTGTAAATTTAAAAAAAACAACTTTTTTTTACTGTGAAACATCAGTCTGCTAGTGTAATCTAATTGCAGTTGCCTGCCTGCCAGCGTGTGTGCCAGGCCCACTTGCCCAGTGCCACCACTCATATCTGGTGTAACAGTAGTGTAAATTTAAAAAAAAAACTTTTTGACTGTGAAACATCAGTCTGCTAGTGTAATCTAATTGCAGTTGCCTGCCTGCCAGCGTGTGTGCCAGGCTCACATTGTATACTGTGCCCATTTGCCCAGTGCCACCACTCATATCTGGTGTAACAGTAGTGTAAATTTAAAAAAAAAAAAACTTTTTTGACTGTGAAACATCAGTCTGCTTTTTTGTGTCAGGCTCACAGCGTATACTGTGCCCACTTGCCCAGTGCCACCACTCATATCTTGTTTATTAGTAGTGTAAGTGTACATTTAAAAACCAAAAAAACTTTTTGGACTGTGAAACATCAGTCTGCTTTTTTGTGTCAGGCTCACAGCTTATACTGGGCCCACTTGCCCAGTGGCATCACTCATATCTTGTTTAATAGTAGTGTAAGTGTACATTTAAAAAAATAAAAACTTTTTGGACTGTGAAACATCAGTCTGCTTTTTTGTGTCAGGCTCACAGCATATACTCTGCCCACTTGCCCAGTGCCACCACTCATATCTTGTTTAATAGTAGTGTAAGTGTACATTTAAAAACCAAAAAAACTTTTTGGACTGTGAAACATCAGTCTGCTTTTTTGTGTGAGGCTCACAGCTTATACTGGGCCCACTTGCCCAGTGGCACCACTCATATCTTGTTTAATAGTAGTGTAAGTGTACATTTAAAAAAATATAAACTTTTTGGACTGTGAAACGTCAGTCTGCTTTTTTGTGTCAGGCTCACAGCTTATACTGGGCCCACTTGCCCAGTGGCACCACTCATATCTTGTTTAATAGTAGTGTAAGTGTACATTTAAAAAAAAAATGACAGGCAGAGGCAGGCCACCCCGTAGGTGCCTTCGTGGTCGTGGTGCTGTGATTCCCTTTGGCCATAGAATAATTCCCAGTGTTCAGAGGCCACGTACCATGAACTCGAAAAGTTCTGAGGAGGACATAGTTTACTTTTTAACACAGGACACCCAATCTTCTATAGCTTCCTCTCCGAACCTTGACGCACCATCCTCCTCCAGCTTATTTTCGGGCACCTCTCAAGTTACCACTCGCCCGCCTGCCGCCACCACCAACATTAGCACCACAGCCGCTTCACTTGATGTGTCAGAGGAGTTATTTACATAGCAGTTGGAAGAAATGAGTGATGCACAACCATCATTGACAGAGGATGTAGATAACAGTGATATGTCTCAGTCAGGCAGCATTACAGACATGGACGTACGGTGTGATGATGATGATGTTGTACCCGCTGCTGCTTCCTTTGTTGATTTGTCAGATACAAGTGAAGCGGTTGATGATGACGATGCGTCCGTGGATGTCACGTGGGTGCCCGCTAAAAGAGAAGAAGAACAGGGGGAAAGTTCAGATGGGGAGACAGAGAGGAGGAGGAGGAGACGAGTTGGAAGCAGGGGGAGGTCGTCGTAAGGAGCTAGTGGCACAGTCAGACAGCATGCATCAGCACCCGGGGTGCACAAAAGGCAATCCCCAACCTGTACTCGATTGTGCAAAAGGAAGTAATGGCATGTCTGGTACACAGTGTTGGGGCAAGGGTCCATATGATCACTGATATATGACCAGCTGGTCTGCAAAGCATGGTCAGGGCAGGTATATCACCTACAGTGCACATTGGGTAAACCTGCTGATGGCTGCCAAGCATGGAATGCGTGGCTCTGCAGAGGAGTTGGTGACACCGCCATGACTTGCAGGCAGGCCTGCTGCCACCTCCTCTACTCCTCCTACTCCATCCTCTTCCATAACCTCCTCGGCTGAGTCCTCTTCTGCTGCTGCGTCTTGCTCCACATCAACGGCACCCCCCCAGCTCCCCAGGTACTATTCCACATCCCGGATACGGCAGTGTCACGCCGTCTTAGGGTTGACTTGCCTGAAAGCAGAGAGTCACACCGGACCAGCACTCCTGTCCGCCCTGAACGCACAGGTGGATCAGTGGCTGACTCCGCACCAACTGGAGATCGGCAAAGTGGTTTCTGACAACGGAAGTAATTTGGTAGCGGCAATGAAATTGGGCAAGTTGACACATGTGCCGTGCATGGCACATGTGTGTAATCTGGTCGTACAACGCTTTGTGCATAAGTACCCAAGCTTCCAGGATCTCCTGAAGCAGGGCAGGAAGGTGTGTGGCCATTTGAGGCGTTCCTACACGGCCATGGCGCACTTTTCAGATATCCAGCGGCTAAACAACATGCCAGTGAGGCGCTTGATTTGCAACAGCCCGACACATTGGAATTCAACACTCCTAATGTTCGACCGCCTGCTCCAACAAGAAAAAGCCATTAATGAGTATTTGTATGAACTGGGTGCTAGGACAGCCTCTGCGGAGCTGTGAAATTTTTTGCCACGTTACTGGGCGCTCATGCGCAATGCTTGTAGGCTCATGCGTCTTTTTGAGGAGGTGACAAACCTAGTCAGTCGCACCGAAGGCACCATCAGCGACATCATACCATTTGTTTTCTTCCTGGAGCGTGCCCTGCGAAGAGTGCTGGATCAGGCCAAAGATGAGCGTAAAGAGGAAGAGTTGTGGTCACCATCACCACCAGAAACAGCCTTATCAGCATCGCTTGCTGGACCAGCAGCAACACTGGAAGAGGATTGTGAGAAAGAGGGGTCAGAGGAGGAATGTGGCTTTGAGGAGGAGGAGGAAGACCAACCACAACAGGCATCCCAGGGTGCTCGTTGTCACCTATCTGGTGTTGTACATGGCTGGGGGGAAGAAGATACCTTCAGTGACATCACTGAGGACGAGGAACGGGACATGAGTAGCTCGGCATCCAACCTTGTGCAAATGGGGTCTTTCATGCTGTTGTGCCTGTTGAGGGACCCTCGTATAAAAAAGCTGAAGGAGAACGACCAGTACTGGGTGTCCACGCTACTGGACCCCCGATATAAGCATAAAGTGCCTGAAATGTTACAGAATTACCGCAATTCAGAAAGGATGCAGCAGTTCCAAAATAAATTAAAAAGTATGCTTTACACAGCATATAAGGGTGATGTCACAGCACAACGGGAATCTAAAAGGGGAAGAGGTGAAAGTAATCCTCCTCCTCCCACGACCACGCCGGCAAGGACAGGACGCTTTACAGATGTGTTGTTGATGGAGGACATGCAGAGCTTTTTCAGTCCTATGCATCGCCACAGCCCTTCGGGGTCCACCCTCAGAGAACGACTCGTCCAACAGGTAGCAGACTACCTCGCCTTAACTGCAGATCTCGACACTCTGAGGAGCGATGAACCCCTTGACTACTGGGTGTGCAGGCTTGACCTGTGGCCTGAGCTATCACAATTTGCGATAGAACTTCTGGCCTGCCCCGCTTCAAGTGTCCTGTCAGAAAGGACCTTCAGTGCAGCAGGTGGTATTGTCACTGAGAAGAGAAGTCACCTAGGTCAAAAAAGTCTAGATTACCTCACCTTTATTAAGATGAATGAGGGATGGATCCTGAAGGGACTGACATTGGGCGATACATTCAAGTAAAAAAAGGCCTGATGAGATGAGCTGCCTTGGGCTAAAAATGGTCCACATGCTGCTGTATTTTATCTTCGAATGCCGGATGACTTGCGTGACTTATCCGCCATCAACTAGGGTTCAAGCCGCAAAGTTTTAGGGCACTTTTTGCCTGGGAAACAAACATCAATTTTTCTGGCCGCTGCTACAGCAACGGCTGCAACATTACCTACTTTTTCAGGCATGTGTACATGCCTAATTTTTCTGGCCTCTGGTGCTGCACTGTGGCTTCAAAAACCAAACCAAAAAAAGGCACGTAACAGGGATTAAACTGATAGGAATAGTACTACTTAACACACCACTCCTATCTGGTGGCATATTAGATTGCACACGCAGTGCCCCAAATTTGAAGTAGGAGGACCGACCAAGCATCTTTTTCCATTTCCCGGTTCCTAAAATCCATGCCATATACACGTCCCCTGGCGCCGCAACTGCCTCTGGGAACCTTACCATGGGTCCCAGACCGCACATCTTGTAATTCTCTGTCTGGGACATTATCTATCTATCAAATCTATCTATTTATCTATCAAATCTATCTATCATCTATCTATCTATCTATCGTATCTATCAAATGTATATTGCATCTATTGATCTATCTATCTAATCTATGTATCTATCTATCTATCATCTATCTATCTATCTATCTATCTATCTAATCTATCTATCTCGTGGCCGGACTGTTTTGTGACAGCCACTTGTGTTTCGGCCAAATGTCCATCGGCCAAATGTCCGTCGGCTAAAAGTCCGGCCACGATTGCACGCGCAGTGCCCCAAATTTGAAGTAGGAGGACCGACCAAGCATCTTTTTCCATCTCCTGGTTCCTAAAATCCATGCCATATACACGTCCCCTGATAGGGGACGTAACAGGGATTAAACTGATCAGAATAGTACTACTTAACACACACCGCTCATATCTGGTGGCACAGTAGATTGCATGCGCAGTGCCCCAAATTTGAAGTAGGAGGACCGACGAAGCATCTTTTTCCATCTCCCGGTTCCTAAAATCCATGCCATATACACGTCCCCTGATAGGGGGCATAACAGGTATTAAACTGATCAGAATAGTACTACTTAACACACCACTCATATCTGGTGGCACAGTAGATTGCACGCGCAGTGCCCCAAATTTGAAGTAGGAGGACCGACCAAGCATATTTTCCATCTCCCGGTTCCTAAAATCCATGCCATATATACGTCCCCTGGTGCCGCAACTGCCTCTGGGAACCTTACCATGGGTCCCAGCCCGCACGTCTTGTAATTCTCTGTCTGGGAAATTATCTATCTATCAAATCTATCTATTTATCTATCAAATCTATCTATTTATCTATCAAATCTATCTATCGTATCTATCAAATGCATATTGCATCTATTGATCTATCTAATCTATGTATCTATCTATCTATCTATCTATCTATCAAATCTATCTATCGTGGCGGGACTGTTTTGTGACAGCCACTTGTGTTTCGGCCAAATGTCCGTCGGCCAAATGTCCATCGGCCCAATGTCCGTCGGCTAATAGTCCGGCCACGATTGCACGCGCAGTGCCCCAAATTTGAAGTAGGAGGACCGACCAAGCATCTTTTTCCATCTCCCGGTTCCTAAAATCCATGCCATATACACGTCCCCTGATAGGGGGAGTAACAGGGATTAAACTGATCAGAATAGTACTACTTAACACATCACTCATATCTGGTGGCACAGTAGATTGCATGCGCAGTGCCCCAAATTTGAAGTAGGAGGACCGACCAAGCATCTTTTTCCATCTCCCGGTTCCTAAAATCCATGCCATATATACGTCCCCTGGCGCCGCAACTGCCTCTGGGAACCTTACCATGGGTCCCAGACCGCACGTCTTGTAATTCTCTGTCTGGGAAATTATCTATCTATCTATCTATCAAATCTATCTATTTATCTATCAAATCTATCTATCTATCGTATCTATCAAATGTATATTGCATCTATTGATCTATCTATCTAATCTATGTATCTATCTATCAAATCTATCTATCTCGTGGTTGTGCAAATGGACTGTTTGCGGTTGTTTGTAGTGCGTTAAACGGGGAGTTTGGTCTGTCACTGTGAAGCGGGCGTAACCCTTACACTACCTGATTGATACAACATCATACCTGATGTTTTAAAGCATGTTATTCCAAACAATTTAGGAATGTTAGGTGATTTATGCCCTTTATGGATTAAAACCAGACTCTGCATCAACTATGTAATTTTCCGTGGGAGTTTTGCCATGGATCCCCCTCCGGCATGCCACAGTCCAGGTGTTAGTCCCCTTGAAACAAATTTTCCATCACTATTGTGGCCTGAAAGAGTCCTTGTGAGTTTTAAAATTCACCTGCCTATTGAAGTCAATGGCGGTTCGCCCGGTTCGCCCGTTCGCAAACAGTTGCGGACGTTCACTACTGGACAGCAGCCTCCTGAAAGAATTACAGCTCACTCTACTAGAGCGGTGGCTTCCACATGGGCTTTTAAAAATGATGCTTCTGTTGAACAAATTTGTAAGGCTGCAACTTGGTCTTCACTTCATACCTTTTCCAAATTTTACAAATTTGATACTTTTGCTTCTTTGGAGGCTATTTTTGGGAGAAAGGTTTTGCAAGCAGTGGTGCCTTCCGTTTAGGTTCCTGTCTTGTCCCTCCCTTCATCCGTGTCCTAAAGCTTTGGTATTGGTATCCCACAAGTAAGGATGAAACCGTGGACTCGGTACATCTTGCAAAAGAAAACAAAATTGATGCTTACCTGATAAATTTCTTTCTTTTGCGATGTACTGAGTCCATGACCCGCCCTGTCTATTCAAGACAGATAGTATTTTTTATTGAAAACTTCAGTCACCTCTGCACCTTATAGTTTCTCCTTTTTTTTTCCTTGGCCTTCGGTCGAATGACTGGGGGGTGGAGTTAAGGGGGGAGCTATATAGACAGCTCTGCTGTGGGTGCTCTCTTTGCCACTTCCTGTTAGGAAGGATAATATCCCCACAAGTAAGGATGAAACCGTGGACTCGGTACATCGCAAAAGAAAGAAATTTATCAGGTAAGTATAAATTTTTTTTTTACAGTGGAGAGTATTCATTTACAGTGTAAAAATATTCAGCATAATTTTGCAGAGCCGACTGTTCTGTTTTTAGTGAATGAACCATCATACAGTGCAGCATATAGGTTATCAATGTATAGATACTCTGTATTAAAGGGACATGAAACCTATATTTTTTCTTTCATGATTCAGATAGTGTATGTCATTTGAAATACCTTTCCAATGTATTTATATTATCTAATTTGTTTTGTTCTGTTTGTATCCTTTGTTGAAAAGAATACCTAGGTAGGCTCAGAAGTTGCTGATTGGTGGCTGCACATATATGCCTTTTGTCATTGGCTTTCAGCTAGTTCCCAGTAGTGCATTACTGTTCCTTTAACAATGGATTCCAAAAACAAGAGAATGAAGCAAATTAGATAATAGAAGTAAATTGGAAAGTTGTTTAAAATGTTATCTGTATCATGAAAGAAAAAAAATGGGTTTCATGTCCCTTTAATTACACATGTTTAATATTGTATTGCTGCCTTGCATTATCATATAGTTTGAAGTGGTGTGTTTATTAGTGAATACATTTTCATTATAATCCTATACAGTGACACTTGTCCAAGCTCACATAATTGTGAGCTGTATTGGTCCTCTGGCCAAATTTGTCAGGACTCAACTGCAACTTAATGTAATATATTGTAGAGCTTGAAAAATGTATACTTCTGGGAAAATGTATCAAGATGTATTTTCAGCATCTGAGAGCTTCGGTTCAGGCTTGCAAGAGTCTGCAAGCACAATTTTAGGAAACAGTCTCTGCTGTTTATCCTAGGTGGCAGAGAGAAATCACCCCAAACTTGCTTGCTAATTGACAAGCCCTACTCTAATGCAATTGTTTGCCCATGAGCAAGCTCTTCTACAGTCTTAAATTGTGTCAAGTTGTGATTTCAGGTGGACAGGTTCTCTGCTTGACAACTTGTCTGCCTGCTGCTTGATACATTTTCTAGTAAGACATTAAAGTACCAGTCTAGGTTTAATGGTGGAAAAGAAAAGAGGACATCTTGCCTCCAGGCTCATGTGTTTTATATAACTGTTAGGTTAACCATTATAGCTTATATAGTTATAATAACTCAAATTGGCAGTCAATAATTTGATGTGGTAACAGAAATCTATTTTTTCTATCATTATAGATAAAATAGATGCTACTTATGGTGGGGTATATAATTCCTTGTTAGGGGTGGCAAAATGTGTCTTCACCAGTGAAGCAATAAAATCCTAGCACTGGCCCTGTACACTGGGCAGTTATGTTTGCAGGAGGTCGTGGAAGGGTAATGGAGAGTGGACTTGAAAGGTAAACTGCTTGTGATGGCACACAAGAAGTCTGAATGAAGGTTAAAAAGAGCTAAATTACAATATATCTAAAGGCTATGGCCCAGATTACAAGTGGACGCTAATACTAAATTGTGATTCAATAAGAAGTATCGCTGGACCCATCTAAAATTAGCACGCTACTTGATATCACATGTCCGTGCTAAATCAAATTTACCAGATAAAGTTTAGCTTGGCCAACATTGCTCTGGTGCACACATTACTTTATAAAGGATATTGCAACGGTGCCAAGAAGAGTTTCACAAAACACGTCAAACAAATTAAAATAGATTATTTCACTCAACTATATACACATTTTTAATAAAAAATATAACATTTATATTGATAAAAAAAAAAGGTTTAAATAGGATATGGTAGAAAAGCTGATTTACTCTAAAATGTTTCTTTTTTCTTACTTTCCATTGTGTTATATATATTTTTAAAAATTCAATGATAAAAAAAAGGATATAGTATATTGGAAGGTGTTTGACTGGAAAGGGCTTCAATGTGTGTGTCTATGTATATATAAATATGTGTATATGTCTACATGTGTATATATGTATTTATATGTGTAAATATGTGCAGTATATGCACTCATCCACATGAAAAAAACAGTTTGTGAGTACCAATTATTAAAGAATGAATTTGAAAAGTACTGTGAAAAGACATAAGATACATCTTATAGTCTGATGCTGCTGTATGTTCTTCAGAGTCCAGTCTTATTCATAACAAACATGTCGGCATGTAGTAAGTTTGTCTAGAATTACATGCTTCTGTCACGGCACTGTTTGTTACAATATATAACATTGTATACACTTGAGCCATAAGCACATATGTGAACCCTCCTTAGCCTGTCTAGATATTCTTTTTAACAAATGACACAAAGAAAACAATGGCCTAGATTTGGAGTTTGGCGGTAACCGTGAAAACCAGCGTTAGAGGCTCCTAACGCTGGTTTTAGGCTACCGCCGGTATTTGGAGTCACTCAAAATAG
Source organism: Bombina bombina (assembly GCF_027579735.1). NCBI lineage: Eukaryota > Metazoa > Chordata > Amphibia > Anura > Bombinatoridae > Bombina > Bombina bombina. Next base: position 1,153,925,507 of record NC_069500.1, on the reverse strand, counting down.
GGTCTAACGCTCACTTTCCAGCCGCGACTTTTCCATACCGCAGATCCCCTTACGTAATTTGCGTATCCTATCTTTTCAATGGGATTTTTATAACTCCGGTATTTAGAGTCGTTTCTGAAGTGAGCGTTAGACATCTAACGACAAAACTCCAGCCGCAGGAAAAAAGTCAGTAGTTAAGAGCTTTCTGGGCTAACGCCGGTTTATAAAGCTCTTAACTACTGTGCTCTAAAGTACACTAACACCCATAAACTACCTATGTACCCCTAAACCGAGGTCCCCCCACATCGCCGACACTCGAAAAAAATGTTTTAACCCCTAATCTGCCGACCGCCACCTACGTTATACTTATGTACCCCTAATCTGCTGCCCCTAACACCGCCGACCCCTGTATTATATTTATTAATCCCTAATCTGCCCCCCTCAACGTCGCCTCCACCTGCCTACACTTATTAACCCCTAATCTGCCGACCGCAAAGCGCCGCCACCTACGTTATCCTTATGTACCCCTAATCTGCTGCCCCTAACACTGCCGACCCCTATATTATATTTATTAACCCCTAATCTGCCCCCCTCAACGTCGCCTTCACCTGCCTACACTTATTAACCCCTAATCTGCCGAGCGGACCTGAGCGCTACTATAATAAAGTTATTAACCCCTAATCTGCCGACCGAATCTCGCCGCTATTCTAATAAATGTATTAACCCCTAAAGCTAAGTCTAACCCTAATACTAACACCCCCCTAAGTTAAATATAATTTAAATCTAACGAAATTAATTAACTCTGATTAAATAAATTATTCCTATTTAAAGCTAAATACTTACCTTAAAATAAATCCTAATATAGCTACAATATAAATTATAATTATATTATAGCTATTTTAGGATTTATATTTATTTTACAGGTAACTTTGTATTTATCTGCCGCTCCGTACACCGCCGCTACTTACATTATCCCTATGTACCCCTAATCTGCTGCCCTAACATCGCCGACCCCTATATTATATTTATTAACCCCTAATCAGCCCCCCACAACGTCGCCTCCACCTGCCTACACTTATTAACCCCTAATCTGCCGAGCGGACCTGAGCGCTACTATAATAAAGTTATTAACCCCTAATCCGCCTCACTAACCCTATCATAAATAGTATTAACCCCTAATCTGCCCTCCCTAACATCGCCGACACCTAACTTCAAACATTAACCCCTAATCTGCCGACTGGAGCTCACCGCTATTCTAATAAATGTATTAACCCCTAAAGCTAAGTCTAACCCTAATACTAACACCCCCCTAAGTTAAATATAATTTAAATCTAACGAAATTAATTAACTCTTATTAAATAAATTATTCCTATTTAAAGCTAAATACTTACCTGTAAAATAAATCCTAATATAGCTACAATATAAATTATAATTATATTATAGCTATTTTAGGATTTATATTTATTTTACAGGTAACTTTGTATTTATTTTAACCAGGTACAATAGCTATTAAATAGTTAAGAACTATTTAATAGCTAAAATAGTTAAAATAATTACAAATTTACCTGTAAAAGAAATCCTAACCGAAGTTACAAATAAACCTAACACTAGACTATCAATAAATTAATTAAATAAACTACCTACAATTACCTACAATTAACCTAACACTACACTATCAATACATTAATTAAATACAATTGCTACAAATAAATACAATTAAATAAACTAGCTAAAGTACAAAAAATAAAAAAGAACTAAGTTACAAAAAATAAAAAAATATTTACAAACATAAGAAAAATATTACAATTTTAAACTAATTACACCTACTCTAAGCCCCCTAATAAAATAACAAAGCCCCCCAAAATAAAAAAAATGCCCTACCCTATTCTAAATTACTAAAGTTCAAAGCTCTTTTACCTTACCAGCCCTGAACAGGGCCCTTTGCGGGGCATGCCCCAAGAAATACAGCTCTTTTGCCTGTAAAAAAAAACATACAATACCCAAGCCCCCAACATTACAACCCACCACCGACATACCCCTAATCTAACCCAAACCCCCCTTAAATAAACCTAACACTAAGCCCCTGAAGATCATCCTACCTTGTCTTCACCATACCAGGTTCACCGATCCGTCCAGAAGAGCTCCTCCGATGTCCTGATCCAAGCCCAAGCGGGGGGCTGAAGAGGTCCATGATCCGGCTGAAGTCTTCATCCAAGCAGGGCAGAAGAGGTCTTCCATCCGATTGAAGTCTTCATCCAAGCGGCATCCATCCGGAGCGAAGCGGCAGCATCCTGAAGACCTCCACCGCGGAACATCCATCCTGGCCGACGACTGAACGACGAATGACGGTTCCTTTAAATGACGTCATCCAAGATGGCGTCCCTCGAATTCCGATTGGCTGATAGGATTCTATCAGCCAATTGGAATTAAGGTAGGAATATTCTGATTGGCTGATGGAATCAGCCAATGATCCAATCAGCCAATCAGATTGAGCTTGCATACTATTGGCTGATCCGAACAGCCAATAGAATGCGAGCTCAATCTGATTGGCTGATCGGATCAGCCAATCGGATTGAACTTGATTCTGATTGGCTGATTCCATCAGCCAATCAGAATATTCCTACCTTAATTCCGATTGGCTGATAGAATCCTATCAGCCAATCGGAATTCGAGGGACGCCATCTTGGATGACGTCATTTAAAGGAACCGTCATTCGTCGTTCAGTCGTCGGCCAGGATGGATGTTCCGCGGTGGAGGTCTTCAGGATGCTGCCGCTTCGCTCCGGATGGATGCCGCTTGGATGAAGACTTCAATCGGATGGAAGACCTCTTCTGCCCTGCTTGGATGAAGACTTCAGCCAGATCATGAACCTCTTCAGCCCCCCGCTTGGGCTTGGATCAGGACATCGGAGGAGCTCTTCTGGATGGATCGGTGAACCTGGTATGGTGAAGACAAGGTAGGATGATCTTCAGGGGCTTAGTGTTAGGTTTATTTAAGGGGGGTTTGGGTTAGATTAGGGGTATGTGGGTGGTGGGTTGTAATGTTGGGGGGCTTGGGTATTGTATGTTTTTTTTACAGGCAAAAGAGCTGTATTTCTTGGGGCATGCCCCGCAAAGGGCCCTGTTCAGGGCTGGTAAGGTAAAAGAGCTTTGAACTTTAGTAATTTAGAATAGGGTAGGGCATTTTTTTATTTTGGGGGGCTTTGTTATTTTATTAGGGGGCTTAGAGTAGGTGTAATTAGTTTAAAATTGTTGTAATATTTTTCTTATGTTTGTAAATATTTTTTTATTTTTTGTACTTTAGCTAGTTTATTTAATTGTATTTATTTGTAGCAATTGTATTTAATTAATTTATTGATAGTGTAGTGTTAGGTTAATTGTAGGTAATTGTAGGTAGTTTATTTAATTAATTTATTAATAGTCTAGTGTTAGGTTTATTTGTAACTTAGGTTAGGATTTCTTTTACAGGTAAATTTGTAATTATTTTAACTATTTTAGCTATTAAATAGTTCTTAACTATTTAATAACTATTGTACCTGGTTAAAATAAATACAAAGTTACCTGTAAAATAAATATAAATCCTAAAATAGCTATAATATAATTATAATTTATATTGTAGCTATATTAGGATTTATTTTACAGGTAAGTATTTAGCTTTAAATAGGAATAATTTATTTAATAAGAGTTAATTAATTTCGTTAGATTTAAATTATATTTAACTTAGGGGGGTGTTAGTATTAGGGTTAGACTTAGCTTTAGGGGTTAATACATTTATTAGAATAGCGGTGAGCTCCAGTCGGCAGATTAGGGGTTAATGTTTGAAGTTAGGTGTCGGCGATGTTAGGGAGGGCAGATTAGGGGTTAATACTATTTATGATAGGGTTAGTGAGGCGGATTAGGGGTTAATAACTTTATTATAGTAGCGCTCAGGTCCGCTCGGCAGATTAGGGGTTAATAAGTGTAGGCAGGTGGAGGCGACGTTGTGGGGGGCAGATTAGGGGTTAATAAATATAATATAGGGGTCGGCGATGTTAGGGCAGCAGATTAGGGGTACATAGGGATAATGTAAGTAGCGGCGGTGTACGGAACGGCAGATTAGGGGTTAATAATAATATGCAGGGGTCAGCGATAGCGGGGGCGGCAGATTAGGGGTTAATAAGTGTAAGGTTAGGGGTGTTTAGACTCAGGGTACATGTTAGAGTGTTAAGTGCAGACGTAGGAAGGGTTACCGCATAGCAAACAATGGGGCTGCGTTAGGAGCTGAACGCGGCTTTTTTGCAGGTGTTTGGTTTTTTTTCAGCTCAAACAGCCCCATTGTTTCCTATGGGGGAATCGTGCACGAGCACGTTTTTGAGGCTGGCTGCGTCCGTAAGCAACTCTGGTATCGAGAGTTGAAGCTGCGTTAAAAATGCTCTACGCTCCTTTTTTGGAGCCTAACGCAGCCTTTATGTGGACTCTCAATACCAGAGTTATTTTTATGGTGCGGCCAGAAAAAAGCCGGCGTTAGTTTTTCGGGTCGTTACCGACAAAACTCCAAATCTAGGCCAATGTAAATTTGATAATACAAGATAATTGGATTTTTTTTTATTTCATCCTCTATATGAATCATAAAAGATTACTTTTAACTTTCATACCATTTTAAATAGGAAAAGCTGTCTGAGAATGTTCAGTACGTGTAAACAATAGGAAGTTAATAGTAAGTACTTAGAAAGTAACCCTAGTCTGGTGCATTTAAACCCAATATATAACAATTAGATAGAATTTCTGCTACTGACAGCAATACAAGATTATTGGCAGCTCTCAGTGAAATACTGGTGGACACTTAGCTGGAAGCAAGTGCTGACTGTTCAATGAAGGGCTGTTATTTCCATTATGCATATCATGGGATATATATTTATAGTGCAGCAGATTCCTCTCTCGCTCTCTTTTTATATGCATCTTGATTTGACCTAATGTTAGATTGCATAGGGACATTGAAATTCAACTCTTGAACGTAGACGACCATACAATAATTATATAACAAATGCATAAATATGAGTACACACTCTATTGTTATGATGTAATGCCTTAATCAACACAGGAAAGTAAGTGGTAAAACAGTATAATCCTCAGTTATAGGCATCACATTGTGATTTACCTACTTGTACATATTCCCGGGTTTTCAAAGCAATTAACTTACATTTATATACACTTAAGGCACCAGCTTTTAAGCATTTGCAAATTGCTCCCACTTTGCACATAATGATTTTACTACTGGATAAAGCCAGATGTTTAGGAAGTGTTTTGACTGTTAAAGGCCAATTGTGCATAAACAATTAAGACAGTTTAGTTGGAAAGATAAAAATGTGAAAAGTGGAATATGCAGAAGACATATGAATATAATTTATAATTATAAGGGCAAACAGTCTTTGAAAAATAGTCCATACTAATAGTCAATATTAATAAATTGGAAATGAAGAAACAGGCTTGCAACTAAGAAACTGTATCTATTGATATTTCATTTCAATTCAGTAGCCAGTGCCCCATAACTGTATTAAATAAGTAGCTGCTTTCTTTAGAGGCAAAAGAGCAGCCCCTCTAAAAGGAAATCAGTCCTGGATGGCAGTGGTGGTTATAAGGAGTTCTGGTGGATGCTGCCTACTCTGTACTAGAACTCCATGAAACTTTAAAAGAGCAGATGGGTTACTTTGTAAGCTAGTGCCTTTGTTCTGAGTAGAGCACAAGACATAAAAAAGAAAATCTATAGAAAGAACATTGTGGGAATGGTTACAAAACAAAGGTAGGAATAAGAAATAATGTCACCCAGCGGTACACCCTGTTCCTTTCATATATAGCCGTCTGGTCAAATTACTGAACACATACATTTTATTATCAAGAACTATTAATACTAGATGGATAAATGAAAAAACTTTCCAATAAACTCAACACAATCTTATATTCTGTGCTATGTATACCGGCTGGGTGTGATAATGTTTTACATGCATTAAAGGGACACTGAACCCACATTTTTTCTTTAGTGATTCAGATAGAGCATGCAATTTTAAGCAACTTTCTAATTTACTCATATTACCAAATTTTCTTCATTCTCTTGCTATCTTTATTTAAAAAGCAAGAATGTAAGTTTAGATGCCGGCCCATTTTTGGTGAACAACCTGGGTTGTTTTTGCTGACTGGTGGACAAATTCACCCAACAATTAACAAGTGCTGTCCAGGGTCTGAACCAAAAATTGTCTGGCTCCTAAGCTTAGAAGCCTTCTTTTTCAAATAAAGATTGCAAAAATTGTTAATAGGAGTACATTAGAAAGTTGCTTAAAATTACACGCTCTATCTGAATCACAAAATAAAAAATTGGGTTCAGTGTCCCTTTAACACTCTGTTCTCCACAAATGTTTTTCAGTAGTCAAACTGAACTGGCAACTGGAATAGACAAGGCTTTCCTCTGTCTTTTTCCTCTGTCTTTTTGCTACATAATGTTCCATTATTGTGTAGTTTCTTCTCTGATTATCTCTGTTGAGGCCAAGTAAGGATATTGTATGAAGCATGGTAAGGCTTATGACGTCTGCAGTGCAAACTTCTAATTCTTAGAATTAGAAAAACCAAACCTGTTTTTAGATTTAAGTTACAGGAAAAAGGGAAAAGTAAATAATAAAAGTATATTGCAAGGTTGCTTTACTATGTATAATGCAACCTTTTTATTTTATAATATCAGTGCTTCATGTATCTTTAAGAACTTAATAGAGCTTAATTTCACATATTAAATTGTAACATCCTTTGACAGGAAATTAAAACTAAGCTTGGAGAATTCTATGCAATCTTTAGATTTAGGGGCCCATTTATCATGCGCCAAACGGAGCTTGTAGGCCCGTGTTTCTGGCGAGTCTTCAGACTCGCCAAAAACAGCAGTTATGATCCAGCGGTCTAAAGACCGCTGCTCCATAACCCTGTCCGCCTACTCTGATGAGGCGGACAGGAATCGCCGGAATTCAACCTGATCGAGTACGATCGGGTTGATTGACACCTCCCTGCTGGTGGCCGATTGGCAGCGAGTCAGCAGGGGTTGGCGTTGCACCAGCAGTTCTTGTGAGCTGCTGGTGCAATGTAAAATGCGGAGAGCGTATTGCTCTCCGCATTCAGCGACGTCTTGCGGTCCTGATCCGCACTGTCGGATCAGGTCCGCAAGACCTTTGATAAATAGGCCCCTTAGTGTTTTAGATAAGGACAAAGTCCATACAAGGAACAAAAGAAATAAACTGTAAATTTTAAAAAACTCATTTAAACTCCTCTTGTGAATGTCAAGTGATGCCAATCTTTTCACGGGAGTATTGCAAGTATACAATACTTTGTAGTGTAAATGGAAGAGATAATATATGAATACCTTGAGAGTGTCGAGTTTAGCCTTGTTAACATTGTAGCAAATTTTTAAAGCTAGATCAAGCTTGAGTAGCTATATGTTCAGTGAACGAGTGTATGGAGATCACATATTAACCTGCTGTATGATTTGATTGGCTACTAGAGGAAACGCCAAGCACTTATAATGTGATGTGATCAACTTGTAAATTAGCTCTGATGAAATGCTAATGCCTGTGGTAGTGCCTGTGTGCTGTGCCTGAGTGTTTTTACTTTGTGTATTTCTTTAATAAAATGGACATTTTAAAGGGACAGTCTACACCAGAATTGTTATTGTTTTAAAAGATAGATAATCCCTTTATTACCCATTCCCCAGTTTTGCATAACCAACACAGTTATAATAATATACGTTTAACCTCTGTGATTATCTTGTATCTAAGCCTCTGCAAACTGCCCCTTTATTTCAGTTCTTTTGACAGACTTGCAGTCTAGCCAATCAGTGCCTGCTCCCAGATAACTTCACGTGCACGAGCACAGTGTTATTTATATGAAATACATGAACTAACACCCTCTAGTGGTGAAAAACTGTTAAAATGCATTCTGAAAAGAGGTGGCCTTCAAGGTCTAAGAAATTAGCATATGAACCTCCTAGGTTAAGCTTTCAACTAAGAATACCAAGAGAACAAAGCAAAATTTGTGATAAAAGTAAATTGGAAAATTGTTTAAAATTACATGTTCTATCTGAATCATGAAAGTTTATTTTGGCCTAAACTGTCCCTTTAACAAAAGTCTTCCCTCTTGCATCTATCCGCGATGGTAGACGTAACTGCTAACATTGGAAGTTTGTTCCAAAGTCCATACAAGTTTAATAGGGCAAACACTAGGCACAAGATTGATTAAAAAAAACACAACCTTTAGAATGAAGTTGCAAGGTCCAAAATGTATTACATGATAATGGGGGAAAACTTGAACTGCTGCTTCTGACAACCAGGGCCACAGAAGAGAAAACAGAAATACAGGCCACAACTGCAACACACAAGGATCAAAGATGAGTTTAACACTGGACACCAGGACAAAGAATACTCTTTGGTGTCTCTGCATAACTGAGGAATACAGAGTGTAACTGGAGATAGAAGGGTTCAGGCTTGTGATTGAAAAAGCCAGAGTAGGGTAGTGTGTCACTGCTAAAACCAGAAACTAAAGTATATAGGTTTTAACTGCAGAGACCAGGGTTCATACTTGTCATTAAAGAGGTCAGGGTAGGATATCACTGCAGAAACTAAAAACTCAGTATTAAATGTTGCAACAGCAGAGAAGTTGGTTGGTTATCACTGCAGATACCAGGAACTAAGAAATTGCAAACTTTAACTACAGAAACTGGAAAATGGGAATCAGAAACACTGACTGCTAATTACTTCACACCACAAATACAGGCTTCTGATGGCTGTAGACTAGGGAACACATTCTGCTTCTGAGCACAAGAAAAACACTGGACACTCCTCCTATATTTCACTGATACAAAATTTTAATTTTACAGGCAAGCATATTTAACCCTTTGAATGCTAAGCCATTTCCCACCTGGGTGCTAAGCTGGTTTTGAGCTTTTTTACATTTTTAAATATATTTATTTTTAACTTTTTTTTCAAGTCCCCAACACTTATAACTTTGGAAAGGTAAGGAGATTACCTTTCCAACAGTGGGTCTTGGGGGTCTCTAGCTGCTTAGATGCCTGAGATACAGGCTTCTAAGCAGCATGCCACTTGTCCATTGTCATCTTTAAATAAAATTGTGCGGTGCCATCATCGTGCAAAATGTGAAGCACCGGCGATGCCAGTCACTATACAGGCCAGATCTATGGGGTGGGATTCAGTGGAAGCCCCCAGATTGCCCTCAATGTGGGTGAGTGCTAGTGACGGCTCTGTGCTGTCGTCAACACCTGACTGGGACAATTTGCAATGGCTCAGAGACGTCGTTAGCACTCAAAGGGTTAAAATATGAATGGCCCCATCGAAAGCCATGTGGTTTTTAAAGCCTTAAGGACAAAAAGACTCTAAAACTAAATCATACTGCTATTATTGTACAGTTGTAAATGTTCTCATATTTCATCTGAAGTCACAAACAACACATGGTCAAATGCTGATGATCGACATTAACACTTATACATCAAAATCACCAAAAAAATAATAACACCTTCAAATTGGTGGCACCTGTAGTCATGAATGCCAGAACAGAAGGAGCCACTTCTACCCATAAGATTGGGATCATGTTTTCTTGCATATAAATAGGACAATGCTCACACCATTTTATAAACAAGAAAGAACCAAGACACTTTACCAATATTTTCCAGAAGTAATAAAACAACTATGTTTATGAAATCAAAGTTAACAGTTAACAGATTCTAACAGTATTAAAAAGAGCTTGATAATTATTTTTTGAATTTATAAAAATGTGTAAGGGTTTATGAACAGGGCATGCAGTATGTTTGCTAATTAAGTGAAATGAGGAAAGAATGGAAAATAAATCTTCCAATTATGCATGGACACAGGATTGTGCCTTAGAAGTTGCAATCTCATAATATTAAAATAAGAATATATGTATACTGTACTGTATATGAATACACTACTGCATTGTTTAGTGGTAATACAAATCAACCTATTACATAATCCATTAATGTATACATAAATTGTAAATGTACAATTTAAAAATATGTTATGTAAATACATATTGGTGGATATTTTATAATCATGTTAAGCACTACATAGGTTCCCCAATCAGGGAGATTGTAGAGTAGTTTCAGTGATTCGGTGGACAGAGGTGTGCTCTACTTGTTCACAGTTTGATAATCGTACCTCTAAGTAACACATGATTCTAAAGCTTGTACTACTGTTTGGCTAAAGTCTTAACACTTTGCAAATACATAGATCTCCTGTATGAACTTTCTAAAATACTCAGAACTGCTTTAGGAACCTTCAAAAAGATCCAGAAGAGTTGTATGACAAATTTCACCATCTCCACCTCTCAAGAAATATCCCAGGAATGTAATGTAGTAGTCTTATCTTGGGATTCATTATCCAACATCAAGCTAGTTAAATTTACATATTTACAACTACTATGAATGTTGGGTAAGCCCACATATCTATATGCTAAAGTCACTATTTGAAGCAAAGAGTGAGTTAAAGGAGAAACGTTAGTGGAAATGCGTGTGTTATTTATGATAAAAGAGAGTTAGTGATTCCTGAATGTACAAATAGGGCTGTATTTCCTGCTTTCCATTAACCCACTTCTGCTTTAATTCAAATAAATTCGCTTACCATGACATTGAAGTTGAAGAAGCGAGATGATTTATCCTTTTACAGTGGTCTGCGCTATATGAAAGTAAACTATAGTGGAAGCTCTGATTTGGAATGTTTTACATCATTTGAACATTTACTAAATTGTCTGCTCAGGTCAACATTGAGAAATGATTATATAAAAGCTGCTATTAAATACCAATGTATCTTTTATGCCTTAAGAATTCTTTATACTTGAGTTATAAGTCACAGTTGTATGCTCATTATCAATTATAAAACTATTGTGCTTGCTCAAAGAAGTAAAACTTGTTAATCAAATACAGAACACAAACAGAATTCTATTTCATAGTCTTAAAAAGAAATATGTGAGATATCATTTATAGGAATTAGGTTGGTTCAAACATATTGCTTTAGCAGCTATCTTGCCTGAAATCCATGTGTCAGCACTTCACGTACCTAAATTTCTGTATCTGCAGATACCCAAGATGTGGAACTTCCACGCAAGAGTCACTAGAGAGGGAGGGATAAAATAAAGACAGCCAATTCCGCTGAAAAAAATAATCCACAACCCAAATCAAAAAGTTTTGATCTTATAATGAAAAAAACTGAAATTATAAGCAGACGAATCAAACAGAAACAGCTGCCTGAAGTACTTTTCTACCAAAAACTGCTTCAGAAGAAGAAAACACATCAAAATGGTAGAATTTAGTAAAAGTATGCAAAGAAGACCAAGTTGCTGCTTTGCAAATCTGATCAACAGAAGCTTCATTCCTAAAAGCCCAGGAAGTAGAGACTGACCTAGTAGAATGAGCAGTAATCCTTTGAGGCGGGGACTTACCCGACTCCACATAAGCATGATGAATCAAAGACTTTAACCAAGACGCCAAAGAAATGGCAGAAGCCTTCTGACCTTTCCTGGAACCAGAAAAGATAACAAATAGACTAGAAGTCTTTCTAAAATCTTTAGTAGCTTCAACATAATATTTTAAAGCTCTAACTACATCCAACGAATGCAATGACCTTTCCTTAGAATTCTTAGGATTAGGACATAATGAAGGGACAACAATTTCTCTACTAATGTTGTTAGAATTCACAACCTTAGGCAAAAATTTAAATGAGGTCCGCAACACCGCCTTATCCTGATGAAAAATCAGAAAAGGAGATTCACAAGAAAGAGCAGATAACTCAGAGACTCTTCTTACAGAAGAGATAGCTAAAAGGAACAATACTTTCCAGGAAAGTAATTTAAAGTCCAGAGAATGCATAGGCTCAAACGGAGGAGCCTGTAAAGCTGACAAAACCAAATTAATACTCCAAGGAGGAGAGATTGGCTTAATGACAGGTTTGATACGTACCAAAGCCTGTACAAAACAACGAATATCAGGAAGATGAGCAATTTTTCTGTGAAAAAGAACAGAAAGAGCAGATATTTGTCCTTTCAAGGAATTTGTAGACAAACCTTTATCCAAACCATCCTGAAGAAATTGTAAAATTCTAGGAATTCTGAAAGAATGCCAGGAGAATTTATGAGAAGAACACCAAGAGATGTAAGTCTTCCAAACCCGATAATAAATCTTTCTAGAGACAGATTTTCGAGCCTGTAACATAGTATTAATCACTGAGTCAGAGAAACCTCTATGACTAAGAATTATGCGTTCCATTTCCATACCTTCAAATTTAATGATTTGAGATCCTGATGGAAAAAAGGACCTTGAGATAGAAGGTCTGGTCTTACCGGAAGTGTCCAAGGTTGGCAACTGGCCATCCGAATGAGATCCGCAAACCAAAACCTGTGTGGCCATGCTGGAGCCACCAGCAGTACACATGAGCGCTCCATTAGAATTTTGGAGATTACTTTCGGAAGAAGAACTAGAGGCGGAAAGATATAAGCAGGATGATAATTCCAAGGAATTGATAACGCATCCACTGCTTCCGCCTGAGGATCCCGGGATTTGGATAGATACCTGGGAAGTTTCTTGTTCAGATGAGAGGCCATCAGATCTATTTCTGGGAGACCCCAGATTTGCAGATTTGTAGAAAAACCTCTGGATGAAGAGACCATTCGCCCGGATGTAATGTCTGGCGACTGAGATAATCCGCTTCCCAATTGTCTACACCTGGGATGTGAACCGCAGAAATTAGACAGGAGCTGGATTCCGCCCATACAAGTATCCGAGATACTTCTCTCATAGCTTGAGGACTGTGAGTCCCACCTTGATGATTGACATATGCCACGGTCGTGACATTGTCTGTTTGAAAACAAATAAATGATTCTCTCTTTAGAAGAGGCCAGAACTGAAAAGCTCTGAAAATCGCACGGAGTTCCAAAATGTTGATTGGTAACTGAGATTCCCAAACCCCCTGTGCCGTCAGAGATCCCCATACAGCTCCCCAACCTGAAAGACTCGCATCTGTTGAGATCACAGTCCAGGTTGGACGAACAAAAGAGGCCCCTTGAATTAAACGATGGTGATCCATCCACCAAGTAAGAGATGATCGAACATTGGGATTTAAGGATATTCTTTGTGATATCCTTGTATAATCCCTGCACCACTGGTTCAGCATACAAAGCTGAAGTGGTCTTGTATGAAAATGAGCAAAAGGGATCGCGTCCGAAGCAGCAGTCATGAGACCTAAAATCTCCATGCATAATGCTACCGAAGGGAACAATTGAGACTGAAGGTTTCGACAGGCTGAAACCAATTTCAGACGTCTCTTTTCTGTCAGAGACAAAGTCATGGACACTGAATCTATTTGGAAACCTAAAAAGGTTACTCTTGTCTGAGGAATCAAAGAACTTTTTGGTAAATTGATCCTCAAACCATGTCTTTGAAGAAACAACACAAGTTGATTCGTGTGAGATTCTGCAGAATGTAAAGACTGAGCAAGTACCAAGATATCGTCCAAATAAGGAAATACCGCGATACCCTGTTCTCTGTTTATAGAGAGAAGGGCACCTAGAACCTTCGAAAAGATCCTTGGCGCAGTTGCTAGACCAAATGGAAGGGCAATAAACTGGTAATGCTTGTCTAGAAAAGAAAATCTCAGAAACTGGTAGTAATCTGAGTGAATAGGAATATGCAGGTATGCATCCTGTAAGTCTATTGTTGATATATAATGCCCTTGCTGAACAAAAGGCATTGATTCAATATTTTTAAATCCAGAACTGGTCTGAAAAAATTCTCTTTGTTTGGCACAATGAATAGATTTTAATAAAACCCCAGACCCTGTTCCAGAACTGGAACTGGCATAATTACCACAGCTAACTCTAGGTCTGAAACACATTTCAGAAATGCCTGAGCCTTCACTGGGTTTACCGGAATGCGTGAGAGAAAAAATCTTCTCACAGGTGGTCTTACCTTGAAACCTATTCTGTACCCTAGAGAAACAATGTTCTGAATCCAAAGATTGTGAATCGAATTGCTCCTAACATCTTTGAAAAATCGTAACCTGCCCCCTACCAGCTGCGCTGGAATGAGGGCCGCACCTTCATGCGGATTTAGGAGCAGGTTTTGACTTTCTGAAAAGCTTGGCTTTATTCCAGACTGGATTAGGTTTCCAACCGGAAACCGTTCCTTTAGGAGAAGGGTTGGGCTTTTGCTCTCTATTTTGACGAAAGGAACGAAAACGATTAGCAGCCCTAAAATTACTTTTAGATTTTTTGCCCTGGGGCAAAAAGGCACCCTTCCCTCCAGTAACAGTTGAAATTATCGAATCCAACTGAGAACCAAACAACTTATTACCTTGGAAGGAGAGAGAAAGCAAAGTTGACTTAGAAGTCATATCTACATTCCAAGATTTAAGCCATAAAGCTCTTCTGGCTAAAATAGCTAAAGACATATACCTGACATCAATTCTAATGATATCAAAAATGGCATCACAGACAAAGTTATTAGCATGTTGAAGAAGTTTAACAATGTTATATGCATTATGATCTGTTACTTGTTGCGCTAAAGTCTCCAACCAAAAAGTTGAAGCTGCAGCAACATCAGCCAAAGATATAGCAGGTCTGAGTAAATTGCCTGAACATAAATAAGATTTTCTTAAAAAAGATTCAATCTTTCTATCCAAAGGATCTTTAAACAAAGTGCTATCTGCCGTAGGAATAGCAGTACATTTAGCAAGGGTAGAGATAGCTCCATCGACTTTAGGGATTTTATCCCAAAACTCCAATCTATCAGATGGCACAGGATACAATTTCTTAAACCTTGGAGAAGGAGTAAATGAAGTACCCAAACTATCCCATTCCCTAGCAATCACATCTGAGATAGCACCAGGAACTGGAAAAACTACCGGAATTAATACATGAGGCTTATAAACCGAATTTAAACGTTTAGCAGTTTTTGTATCAGGAGGACTGGATTCCTCCATATCTAATGCAATCAAAACTTATTTTAGTAATGAACGAATAAATTCCATTTTAAATAAATATGAGGATTTATCAGAATCAATATCTGTAGTAGAATCTTCTGATCCAGAAAAAACCTCATCAGAATCAGATAAGTCAGAATGATGACAGTCACCTACAAACTCATCTGAGATGTGAGAAGTTTTGAAAGACCTTTTACATTTATTGGAAGGAGGAATAACAGACAGAGCCTTCCTAATAGATTTAGAAACAAATTCTTTTAAATTAACAGGAACATCCTGAACATTAGATGTTGAAGGAACAACAACAGGTAAAGGATTATTAATGGAGACACAATCAGCATTGGAAAGTTTATCATGACAGCTTTCACAAACTACAGCTGGAGGAATAGATACCACAAGTTTACAACATATGCAATTAACTTTGGTAGGACCAGCATCAGGCAACATCTGTTCATTAGTAGATTTTGATCCAGGGTCGGGATGAGACATCTTGCAATATGTATTAGAAAAAACAACATTTAAAGCAAAATTATCAAATTCCTTAAATGACAGTTTCAGGAATGGGAAAGAATGCAAAAAAATAAGCTTCTAGCAACCAGATGCAATGAAGAGAAATGTTTAAATAATGTGAGTAAAAGAGACGCCCCATTTTTTTGGCGCAAAAAAATGTCTAAATACGCATGCGTAATAGAATACAACTTCCGGTAAAAAATTACTGCGCCGGAAGTGACAAAAAATGTTAGCGCCAAAAAAAGAACGCGCCAAAAATATCGAAATAAAAAGGTACATTTCCCGCCCCCGCGAGCTTAACAGCACACAGGAAAAAATGGCCAAATGAAAAAATTTTCAAGGTAAGAAAAAATAATTAAATGCATTATCCCAATAATGAAACTGACAGTCTGAAAATAAGGAATACCGTTTATCCTGAATCAAGGCAAATATAAGTTTATAGACATATATTTAGAACTTTACATATAAAGTGCCCAATCATAGCTCAGAGTGTCACAAAGAATAAGACATACTTACCCCAGGACACTCCTCCACATAAAGCGGATAGCCAAACCAGTACTGAAACGAGAATCAGTAGAGGTAATGGTATATAAGAGTATATCGTCGATCTGAAAAGGGAGGTACGAGAAGAAATCTCTACGACTGATAACAGAGAGCCTATGAAAAAGATCCCCTAGAGGTAGACCATTGTTCTCGAATAGGCAATACTCTCTTCACATCCCTCTGACATTCGCTGCACTCTGAGAGGAAAACCGGGCTTCAACCTGTTGCGAAGCGCATATCAACGTAGACTCTCAGCACAAACTTACTTCACCACCTCCACGGGAGGCAAAGTTTGTAAAACTGAATTGTGGGTGTGGTGAGGGGTGTATTTAAAGGCATTTTAAGGTTTGGGAAACTTTGCCCTTCCTGGTAGGAATGTATATCCCATACGTCACTAGCTCATGGACTCTTGCTAATTACATGAAAGAAAAAGCAAGATATGTTTAATGTCCCTTTAAGTGTCTGTTTTTTAGGACATAAAATGCGAACTTACATCCCAATAAAAAATAAGATTCCTGAAACTTTTATGCAACATTCTTACAGTTTAATATCAGCCAAAACAAATACAGATTTTTAAAACTAATTCTGTAAAATAGCAAATCGCAATAAAGAGTAGCTCCTTATCTGCTGACGTAAAGAACTACTGGATTAAATATACAGTTTTGAAAATGCATTAATACAAATAGGACAAGGTTAAAGGAATGATTGTGTCCTCTACATAACCATTCAATTCAGCAAACCTCAACAAAACCCAGGAGATGTTTGTGATAGTTTTATGACTGAAATCTAATTATTCATATAGTTGCAAAATAGAAGCCTGCAAAGTTTAGCTGCTGGAATGAGACTGGACATGGGAAAGTTACTAATGTCTGATCTACTCACAAGGGTAAGGTAAGTTATGAAGCTAGTGTGTCAAAGCTTGACAAATGTAATAACATCCAATATACATCTAATTTTATAATATGAAAAACTATCCTCCCTAACGTGCCTGTGGGTATTATACAAAGATGTTCAAAATTGAAATGCCATTTGAATACAGGAATCTATTTTCAAACAAAATAAGCTGATCTGGAACACTGCTTGGCTCCTGGGATACCTGGAGGAAATCTGTCCAGAAAATTACCATACAGAGAGGAGATGTCACAATTCTCAAAATAGAAATGGAATATTTTATTGTAAATAGTACAAACAAGGGACAAGATTAAAGAATAGATTGAGCTGCATTGCCGAGGAAAGAAAGCTAAATATCAACATAATCCTAGTATGTATGTATCCAGGCCTCTGACCAGTGATGTCATATTAAAAATGTAACATTAAAATATATAGTTCTGTAAGTTAAAAAAATAAATAAAACAAGCAACAAAAAACACAAACACAAAATCAGTTATTATAAAGTGACATTAGTTTTATTTATTAAGAAAATCAAATTAAATGGAAGTATTCAGTCTCCACATATTGTTATATGTGTATTTAAATGAATTATTAATTATTATTCTATAATACTTTAAAATGAATTAAAACAGTAAATATGTAATATAAATATATAGACAAGAAGCAGAACATTTTAAAAATATTTAGGTAAGTAAACATCCTACAAATCTCCAGTTCATCAGGAAGTAGAATTATTTGCATTTACTGTTCTTTGTGGAACAGAATCTAACTATGCCTTTTTACTTAGGGGGGGAATGTGAAAATCCCCAGTAGGTATATAAAAACTGGCATTGGCAGCTACATAAGAGCAGTCGGGGTGTTAAATCCACTAGGAGTTAACTACAATACAAACAACATAATATATGCTTATGCAAACAGCGGCAGAAGTGCTCAACCAGGGAACAAGCAAAAGCATAAGAGCTTGCCCTATGGCAAGTCACCACCCCAGGAGAGTCCTCCTTTTGCTAGTCTAGTGAGCGCTAAAATTTGCATGTCAGATAGCGCAGGTGCATTAATTCTCTCACATTACGTGCAGTAAAATTCATACTGGATGTTGCTTCGGAGGTCCATTGTTTCAGGCTCGCCTGAAATGGAAGTTAAGAAGCAGCGGCCATAAGACTGCTGCTCCTTAACCTGTCCACAACCTTTTAGGTGACGGATTGAAATCATCTCGATCTGATCAGGATGATTGACAGCCTCTGCTAGCGGACGATTGGCCTCCTGTGAGGGGGGGGTAGCATTGCACAAGCATTTCACTAGACACGTTTGTGCAATGATAAAAACAGACAGCGAATCATGTCCGCTTGACAATTAGTAAATCTACCCTTTAGCATCTTTGGCTAAAATGTTTAACTATCCACTTGCAATAGCAGATTGGGAGTTAGTGGCAGCAACTTATCTTCAGGCTTTTTTTAGTGCAGGCTCACTCATGCAAGCCTACAAGAGAAAGGTAAGAAGCAGCACTTGTATGACCACTGCTTTTTAACATGCCAGAGACCTCACAGGTTGCTGACATCATGCAACCTGGGCTTGTTTGTCTGGAATGACTGGCAAGCCCTGCTTTTATGCAATTTGTTGCATGAGAGCAGGAGGCTGATTGCATGAGTGACTGCTTGTGCAATCTTAAATTCTGGTAGACAATGTTGCCTAGAGACCCTGAAGGCGGATGGACTGGTGGTTGTCTGCATGCAGAATAATAAATCCCTGCCATTGTGTGCATGAGGCCAAACTTAAGCTATCTTATCCCATGCTATGCTTGTTAGCTAACCCTATATGTACAGTAAATATCTACATTATTAATTTAAAGAGTATATCAATTTTATGACTTATGAGATCTGTTCATAGGTAAAGGTATTTGTGAGATTATCAGAGTTTCGAAAGCACCTCAAATTGTCCTGTAAATAATAAAAAGCAAAACACTAAATTTGGGGTATTCAGATCAATAAATATTTTTGTAAAACTTTCAGAATACATGTTAAATGCAACTGAAATGACTAATTTCAAGTTATTTTTTTAAACAAGTCTTTAGTTTTAATTCCTCTAAAAAATCTATAACTGAATGTAATTTGAGCTGGCAGAAGTCTTCCATTTTGCTAAGCAGAATAGACATACAACTGACAATGCAGCTAAAAGTGTGTCACAGAGCTGGGAGGAGACTATAGATCAGGTCATTAAGAGATTATTCCTACAGAGCCTTTGCAATCACAGAGTTCCTAATACAAGTCACCAGTAATAAAAAAAAAAGCACAGAGTAATTATAATGCTTCACTTACTGCCGCTCTTTGGGGATTGCTACACAAGCCAGAGTCAATTGCACAATTGCAGGGATGGCTGACAACTATATATAGCTACATGTTCCTTTGTTGTAAAGCAGGTTATTGTGTTACAAATAGATAGCAAATTCTGGGAAATGCTGTAATTAGACTATAAGAAAAGCAATAATATATAGCTCTAATTTGTTTTTCAAAATATTTCCAGCATGACCTCTATTTCAGTCCAGTATTGTTTGCATGGGAAATTTTTATAACAACTTTGTGTTTTATAACTTATAACATTCCAGTCCATTTGAAACACTGCAATATGAATTAGTTATGCCCTCTCAATTAAGTGTGAGTAAATGCAGAAAACTATTTTGGGTAAAAAAAACTATAAGAAAAGGATCTTTTTTCAGACTTTTGTATTGATTTTTTCCACCGCCCTCTACAAAGCATGAACTAAGAAAAAATCAAATATGGTGGCTTATTGATTCACTTTTGATGACTGCCTAATGTGTATGAATGCAGGTTTCTTCACTAAACCAAATATGTATTTACTAGTCCTAAAGCCTGTGTACACGGGCCAAAATGAGAGCCCACACCTCCTCCCCCCTTCCAACTCACTACCGCTCTAAACAAAATTCCTGTAGCGTAGTGGTCCCACACTAAAGAGAATTTTGGTTTCCAAATTTTATTCTCAATTTAAAAGGGTCTGGCCTATCACATGCTAGTCAAAGGCTAATGGGAGTTTCTTTAAACCTAGCTAAAACATGTAGCTAAGAGCCAAAGGTGTATCTGGGGGAAGGGATTTTAAAACCAGCTATATGAATTTTCCAGGGACAAAATCTGTAAACTAAGGTCACCACATAGCCCACCACAAAGTCCCCACTAAACTATTAACCCCTAAACTGCCACACCCCCACATTGCAAAGTAATCCACTATGCTATTCTTCAATTTCAAATTCAAATCAGCCAATAAATAATCTTTCATTCTATTGGCTGATTTGAATTTGAAATTGAAAATCAGCCAATAGGAATGCAAGGGTACCCCTATATAAAGGGGGCACCTCACATTAAAAATTCAGTGTGCAGCTAGTGACCGCATGAAGAAGAGATTGTCAGGATGAATATAAGAAGATCGTCACCAGGATGAAGGTGGAACAATACCGGGATGAAGATGGAGTGCCGCCGTCTGGATTAATCATTGGTGAGTACCATGTTTGGGGTTAATTGTTATTTGTTTTGGGGGGGGGGTGTTTTTTTTTAGATTATTTTTTTTATGGGCAACAAAAGAGCTGAATAAACTTTTATGTGCAATTCCTAGACAAATGCCCTCCTCAGAGCAATTTTAGAATAGTTTTTTTAAGATAACTTTGATCATAGGTTTTTAGTTTTGAAATTGTAGGTTGTTTTGATTTTTTAATTTTAGGTTGTTGTTTATTCAGGTAAGGTTAGGTTTTTTTTTTAATTTTAAAAGTAAGGATAGGTTTTTTATTTTTTCAGGTAAGTTTTTTTTTTAAAGGTATCCAAGTTTTTTTTTACAGGTAAGGTTAGTATGTTTTGGGGTAACTGTGGGTGTTAGGTTAGGGGGTTTAGATGCTAGTGGGTTAATTTGCAATGGGGTTGTGGCGGTATAAGAGTAAATAGTGTAGGGGATTACTTTGGATTTGGGTTTGTAGCAGTTTAGGGGTTAATAGTGTAGTGGGTTACTTTGTGATATGGGGTTCTGCCAGTTTAGGGGTAAATAGAATAGTTTAGTGCAACTGTCTCTTTCGGCTAAACACACATCCCTTGCTAACCCGACATGAAAATATGAATACTTCACATTCCAACATACATATTACTACATATATATGATGTTTTTTGGTACAAGATATATATATATATATATATATATATATATATATATATATATATATATATATATATATATATATATATATATATATATATAAAAAGGTATAGCTATATACAGATATATATATACATATATATATATATATATATATATATATATATATATATATATATATATATATATATAAAGGTATAGCTATACAGGGAGTGCAGAATTATTAGGCAAGTTGTATTTTTGAGGATTAATTTTATTATTGAACAACAACCATGTTCTCAATGAACCCAAAAAACTCATTAATATCAAAGCTGAATAGTTTTGGAGGTAGTTTTTAGTTTGTTTTTAGTTATAGCTATTTTAGGGGGATATCTGTGTGTGCAGGTGACTATTACTGTGCATAATTATTAGGCAACTTAACAAAAAACAAATATATACCCATTTCAATTATTTATTTTTACCAGTGAAACCAATATAACATCTCAACATTCACAAATATACATTTCTGACATTCAAAAACAAAACAAAAACAAATCAGTGACCAATATAGCCACCTTTCTTTGCAAGGATACTCAAAAGCCTGCCATCCATGGATTCTGTCAGTGTTTTGATCTGTTCACCATCAACATTGCGTGCAGCAGCAACCACAGCCTCCCAGACACTGTTCAGAGAGGTGTACTGTTTTCCCTCCTTGTAAATCTCACATTTGATGATGGACCACAGGTTCTCAATGGGGTTCAGATCAGGTGAACAAGGAGGCCATGTCATTAGATTTTCTTCTTTTATACCCTTTCTTGCCAGCCACGCTGTGGAGTACTTGGACGCGTGTGATGGAGCATTGTCCTGCATGAAAATCATGTTTTTCTTGAAGGATGCAGACTTCTTCCTGTACCACTGCTTGAAGAAGGTGTCTTCCAGAAACTGGCAGTAGGACTGGGAGTTGAGCTTGACTCCATCCTCAACCCGAAAAGGCCCCACAAGCTCATCTTTGATGATACCAGCCCAAACCAGTACTCCACCTCCACCTTGCTGGCATCTGAGTCGGACTGGAGCTCTCTGCCCTTTACCAATCCAGCCACGGGCCCATCCATCTGGCCCATCAAGACTCACTCTCATTTCATCAGTCCATAAAACCTTAGAAAAATCAGTCTTGAGATATTTCTTGGCCCAGTCTTGATGTTTCAGCTTGTGTGTCTTGTTCAGTGGTGGTCGTCTTTCAGCCTTTCTTACCTTGGCCTTGTCTCTGAGTATTGCACACCTTGTGCTTTTGGGCACTCCAGTGATGTTGCAGCTCTGAAATATGGCCAAACTGGTGGCAAGTGGCATCTTGGCAGCTGCACGCTTGACTTTTCTCAGTTCATGGGCAGTTATTTTGCGCCTTGGTTTTTCCACACGCTTCTTGCGACCCTGTTGACTATTTTGAATGAAACGCTTGATTGTTCGATGATCACGCTTCAGAAGCTTTGCAATTTTAAGAGTGCTGCATCCCTCTGCAAGATATCTCACTATGTTTGACTTTTCTGAGCCTGTCAAGTCCTTCTTTTGACCCATTTTGCCAAAGGAAAGGAAGTTGCCTAATAATTATGCACACCTGATATAGGGTGTTGATGTCATTAGACCACACCCCTTCTCATTACAGAGATGCACATCACCTAATATGCTTAATTGGTAGTAGGCTTTCGAGCCTATACAGCTTGGAGTAAGACAACATGCATAAAGAGGATGATGTGGTCAAAATACTCATTTGCCTAATAATTCTGCACTCCCTGTATACAGATATATATATATATATATATATATATATATAAATATAATATTTATACATACATAGAACATATTCTGTTATGTGCAGAACTTTGGAATGTGAAATATTAACAGTAAGGACAGCTCTGAGGACACGCTATCCTGCTGAGCGTAACTCCGATTGTGCACAAGCGATCGTATTTACTTCCAACTTGTAATATGAGCAATAAACCTGACGCTTGCAAACACCTACGATAAACCCCTTATCGCTCACGTGCAAACAGCGATCCACTCGTAATCTGGCCCTATGTCTATGCCTTAATAAAAATAAACTAATGATATTGCTATATGTTTCACCTCACATTATAAATAATTTACATATAAATTTGAAATACTGATTAAACAAATTGACTCTACAACTTTTGACCTTTTAGATTTTAATATTCTTGCCCCGGGCACCTAATGTTATGCATTGCTGAAGATGTTTACAGCTCTAAGAGCACTGAATATAATAAATGCACTAATACTATATTTTAATGGAATTGAGACTCTTACAGATAATCCATATTGCTTTATTAGAATATATTTATTACAGTAAAGCCACAAATGTCTAGGAATACTACAAAAAAGATCTAAAGACATAATTAAAAAATAAAAAGGTTATATGGTACCATGTTTTACTTTATTTTAATAATTCTTGTTAATGGCAATACCCAGCAGGATCCTGGAAACTCCTAAAAATACGGATTTTTTTGGAAAGCTTAAAAATAATTACAGAAGATTTCCATTTATAAATAAGAACGCTGTTACTAAGGTACTGTTGACATAATTCAGTAAACCTTTTTTACAAAACTCATTTGAATTCAGGTTTCCTGGCTTTTTTTTTTTGTCTTTCACTAATGTAACATTCATTTTACACCATTGCTAGGGAAATGCATTTATCTTCAAGTTAGGAAGTTACATGTTTTTTGTTTTACAGAGGATGTTACACATATTTGGGATTACTGTGTTTATGGATAGTAGTTAGCAATAAATCAAAGCCACTCTGACAGCAAGTGAATTAAATCTCTGATTAAAAAAAAACACACAGTTATTCCGTCACAATGACACTTAAGCCCCTGCCCCTCTGACCAGCCAAAAAGAAGTCTTAGTAAATACTGCTTCATTTAAATTTTGTTAAACCACCATAAAAAAGAAATAATGGCAGCAAAATTCAGACTATGGGGAATATTTATCAAAGCGTCAACTGAAAATACGCTTGAATCCCACAATCACATTCGACTCAAACATTTAACAGCTACGCTTGCGTCTATTCCGATGCAGCGTACCTAATTTTCAATCCGGCACCCTTGAGGCTATGGATGCCATGGAAATCAATGGGATTCTGAAAACACAGAAAGCTTATGTTCGATGCTGCAAGAGAATGTATATTACATTATAAAAGTAAATCAGAAACTTTATAAAAATCATATACCCTTTCTAAATCAAACAATATTATTGCTCCACATTTGGTGCACTAGTAGATATAGGGATACACATGAAAAATACATTACTACTTATGGATTATACATGAAAAATAACCTCAATAAAGAGGCCCTTTTGAAAACATGAGAGTGTCTCTTGTGCGGTGTAGACAATGGTGAAACTTAATTGATGCCTCCACTTTAGTGACCTTGCTAAAATGTTAAATTCTCAGCTCCTCCAAATTTAATCCCCAACCCTCTCTTCACTGCCTTTTTTGGGGATGCCTCTCTTATCAGGAGTGGAAAGCCGTTTGGGAGACCCCTCTCCTAGGCTCTCTGCGGTACGCCGTCCTGCTCGGAGTGTACTCCCACGAGCTCACAGCAACTCACGCGCTGCACAGGCGTCCGTCCAAACACTCCAGGGCTCCATACGATGAAGTCACTCGGACGCGGCCGACTTGCGAGGAAAGAAGGGAAACAGGACCCGGCAAGACAAACCTTGAAACCAATCGGGACTGCAGGTAAGGCAAATGGTCACATTACACCGTTGACATTGCTTTAGCCTCCAAGACTTCACATGCTGCAAACATGCTCCAGGCACGAACAGGCTAGAACTTGTAACAAACACATAGAGTCCTGGAGCTGCAGTTAAAACACTTTTCTCTTTATTAATCCGTTAAAAGCATACATGTAGACATCCAAAACAAAGACATGCCCTTAGTGTCCTAAGCTTACGCGTTTCGGCTGGTGTGCCGTACTCATAGCTTTCTGACCACCTTCTCACTAATGGGCTATTTAAGAGGTGTAAAAACAATTGATTCGCTAAGGCTCATGCTTTGATTTTTAACTGTTGTATTTTCATGTTAAGTACTTTCAGCAAGTATAGTCTAATACAAATATTGGAGGAAGAAGTCTACCTGTATGTCAGTTTAACTGGTCAGTAATCAAACAGTTAAAAATCAAAGCATGAGCCTTAGCGAATCAATTTTTTTTACACCTCTTAAATAGCCCATTAGTGAGAAGGTGGTCAGAAAGCTATGAGTACGGCACACCAGCCGAAACGCGTAAGCTTAGGACACTAAGGGCATGTCTTTGTTTTGGATGTCTACATGTATGCTTTTAACGGATTAATAAAGAGAAAAGTGTTTTACTGCAGCTCCAGGACTCTATGTGTTTGTTACTTGGATGGATTATGTTACAACTTTGTCTCTCATTACAAAGCAAGGGTTAAATATTATTTCTACAAATTTTTTAAAAAGTTTTACCCCAAACTTGTCGCACTAATAGATATAGGGATAAAAATTAAATAAATACACAACATAATATATAAAAAATTTTTAGGAAAAATCTATTTGTACCATGTTTAAGCCATGTAATACAAGTCCCACTCTTCACTTTGCTCCAAATTTGACGCAACACTTTTCACACCAATTATGATGCAAACTGCTAAACAACCCACACACTAGTGAATTTTTCAACCACTTTTGATTGGAATATGCATAATCACATAATTTATGACATCAGCCAATATACATTTTAAACTATCACTAACAAATCAAATTGCTGAAAACTTGTGTCATTAATTACTCATCAGAACTTGTAAGTGCCATTTGTTACATTGTGTATTATACTTTAAAAGTATGTATTTGTGAAATTATTATTAAAGATAAACATTGATGCTGACATTAGGACACACAGTGCAATATTTTAGACAATGATTTTAAAATTCGAATTGATGTTTGATTCAATATAATCTTAAGATGATAGCTCAAAGGGATAGCCCACCTAACATTAAACTGTCATGAATCAGATATAGCAGAAATTAAAATCACCTCTTTACTTTCATGCTATTTTCAGTGTATTTCTTCCTTCTCTTTAATTTCTTTTTCAGGAAGAAATGTCATCTTATATGCCAGCCCATTTTATCACACCTGTGTAGGGATGGTTTTTGTAAAACTAGATTGCAATCAGGAGGGGTTACACAGGTACAGAGAGAAAACTGCCCCAGCTCTTAAAATATCCATTGATTGCAAATAAATACATATGATACCCTAATTAAATGTTATATTGGCAATTATTCCTGCTCATAATAATAATAATATATTTACACAATTATTCCTGCTCATAATAAGAATACATTTACACAATATACATATAGTGGTATAAATAAACACAGAGATATGAAAGACAACATTGTTTAGAACAAAAAAAAAAGGAATTTAGGGACATGTAAATATGTTTGCAAAAGATTTCTGACAACACACACACATACTGTATATATACTGTATATATATATATATATATATGTATGTATATATATATATATATATATATATATATATATTGTGACAGAAAGCAAGGCCTGGTTATAAATGGAAGATATGTAAGACCAAGCATTGTACATGGACATGGTATTTCTCTTTTCAGTTAAAATCCCAGGGAGAGAGTGTGTATTTTCTTATGCATTTGGTAAACTGTGTTCTGGGTCCCTGGGGTTTGGGATAATTGGGGAGAGGGTGGACCATTATCCCAGACAGCTGTGAACCTGTCCTGTTCAGGTTGTTTTGATTAAGCAGCTAATCACATAACCACATGCTACGGGGGCATTTGGGAGTTGTGAAAATAAAGAGAGTTCTTAAAAGGTTTTATTGGCTAGGGATATTTGTAGCCATCAAGGATTATTGTGCTTCATGCCCTAAGTGTCAATTTACAGCTCCTGCTAAAGATTTTCGTTACCCTTTAGTGCCCTTGCCTATAATTAATGTGCCTTTTTTTTTTATATAATATTTTTTTTATTGAGGGTTCAACATTTACAAAAACAAAATTCGGTTCGCTCAATTGAACATAAAACATATGATAATCAGGAACAAAAGTTACACACGATCATATATATGGCTAAATCTCTTGTTATTACAAACCTCTACAATTTCTAGTTTGAAAAATAAATGAGATGCATAATATTTGGGGATAAAACCTAAAACCACCCTCTTTTCCCTCAAGAATAGCTGAGGCCACTCTAGGACCCCGATGAAATCAATTTACTAATCGAAGGGCCTTTAGTTAGCACAGACCGCTTCCAGGACTGTACTGAGCTTACTCCTTCGCATGCCTGTCAGGACCATGGGTAGGTCCATGGAATTAATACAAAAGTCGAGGGAGGATGTAGAATAAACATGGTAAAGACTTGTATCACTTAACATAACAATAACAAGCATGGTGTCAGAAAAATTAAACTGCAAGAACCGTGTTCTAGATAAGTTTGAGGGCCAACATTAGACTTCTAACTGCTAACATTGGTATAGCTGTCACAGGTTCAGAAAAATAGAAAAATTTAAAGGCTATGGAGTCACAGGATCCTGCTGTCTAAGGTAAGTAAGAAGCATATATGTTGACTACAACTAAAACCTGTGGGCTACAAACAAAATCCCAGCAGCTCCATCACTTACAATAAGCATTCATATGAGCTAGTAATCATAACAGAATTATAGGAATAAACAATCTGCAAGCACTAAGATATATAAGGATAATCATGATGAGTCCTGTCAATATTGAGGTCCGGAGAGCCCCCTTCTCACTAATCTGAGGTCAAACTATAATAGGGGCTCTGCGAACTGGGCAGAGACTACATAACTCTGCCAAGAAAGAAGTGTAGAGGATAAACTATATATCCCTTACCACACAATAGAAATGGGGGGACTACAAAGAGTAAACAGTCTAATTATGACAGACTCAAAACGTTTGAACATTAATACCCTATATACAATGAAATCCATACAAACATTAGAACCCATGTTAGCGGTTGCTTCAGGACTATTTGAAAGCTGTGCTGTAACCATTATACTCTGCCCGCATTAAAAAACATGAAATAACAGTATGACACAAGGATACCAGCTAATCTCACAACTATGTGTAGCTGTGCCCGACTCAAACTAGCACTGTATCACTATAGGCATCTCCCCTTGCTTTACAATTATATATTGCCAGGGCCTAGCATAAAAAAGGTGGGACACTCAAGACATCACTTCACAATGCAGATTCACACACTAGTTAGTAAAAATGCATTCAAACTTCGACAAATATGTGAGAGAGGCAACCTATACATATAAAAGTAGATAGCTTCCCATAGTAAAAGACATAATAGAGGGCAGGAACAATTAGTAATGTGGTATAAGACACTAGGGAACTTATTAGGGGTAGTAAACATGGTTAGGTAATTAAGCAACCAAATGTCCCCTTTAGTTCTACAAGCAATAGAAACATCAAGATGGTGCAGTCACAAAATCTACACATTATCAGAAATTAGTCTTCATGAATGTAGATTCCTCAGTTTCAACAGTAATAAAGTTGTTTAATGAAACAGGAACTAAACTTAGGAGCGTATGGGAGCCTGAGCGTTGTAATCCATTGCTGAAATAAGCTTGTCACCCAATTCCAGCTCTTATGCTGGCATCAGTGAGCCGAAAGTCTTCACAATAAAGGAAACTATAATTTCCAATGGGTAGGCTCGTGGGGCCCAGTGGACCAATGATAGGAGAAGCCATGTACGTTCAATTAATATAGGAGGGGGTAAACCTGGGTGTCCTGGCCACGGACAACCCTGTCACCTAACAAAAAGCTTGCTTCCTATTCTTTGGTATAAGATAAATTGAATACAGTAAATGACCCCTAATGCCATCTCTCTATCTAAGGTACAAGTATGTTGCAGAACTAAGCTAAACAGTCTTCCTCTATTTTACAAAAGCGCAATAGATGACAAGTACCTCAGCTAAGGAAATGAGTAGCTTATTGTAGGCAAACAAGGGGTTTGTTATAAATTTAATGCATTACAGCAAACAACTATGGGCTTATCGTATATCCCTAAGCGCCTAAGAGGGCTAGAAAAAAAAGAAAAAATCAAATAATATTTACACTTGTGTATATGCATACAGGAGAAAGGAATAGGTATAACATCAGAGTTTTGTACTGTGGGGAGTGCATCAGAGGGAGTTCTCAAGGTGTTAGGCAGTCTTGGTAGGTATAGTACACCCAAAATCACCTCTCTCCATGCCTTCCCCTTATCCAATACCTTCTATGATTGACCATATCAGCCTAAGTATGGTTCGCATACCAGCCCAGAGATCCCAGGGAGAGTAATGGCACATAGCCTGGGACATCCGTAGTGTCTGACGATGCTCCCAGCAAGGATGCTGTGATAAGCATGCAAAGCTTATGACAGAGAGGAGCGGGTTAGGAATTACATAAGCACCGTGGCGCCTTGTGGTGCCTGTTTCTATGTGCAAGCGGTCATATTTTATTCTCCTCCATGTGTGCAATCTGCTGGTAGTGGCAGAGAGAGAGTGAAGCTCCATCTCGAGGCTTGCATCTGCTGATGTCAATGACGAGGAGCACGCCTGGAGATCTGCATCTACTATGTTGTTCTGTGACTCATGTATTTCTTTGCGCTTCTCTGTGGCATTGTCGCCACGTGTACGGGCTGCTTGGATTGTGTAAATAAGAGCATCAAGCCTCTCGCACATCCTCTTCCCATGTTCCTCCAGCAGATCTTTGAAGACAGTATAAGTCACTTGGCTCTTCATGTTGGGCAGCAGTGCACCACAACACCCATTAGGCATTATGATACGGCAGAAGCTTGGAGGATTATCAGGTGCTTTTAAATGCTGCAGCGATTTTCCCTGCTAAGTGTGCTAATCCACCAAAATGGTGCTCTGATGTGTGGCAGGCAACTCCGAAGCAGCTATTCAGTTCAGTATTGATCATAGAGCTACCAATGGTCAATCAGAATGTTCTAGACTTCTCTCTGTATTATTACCCTTTAGACGCAATATTTGTGTTTAGGATTCCTGATGTCAATAGGGCTTTCTTGGATGTTGTATATACGGAGCTCCCAGATCATGCAACCATCTTAGTTGCTGGGCAGCTCCACCCCCCATTAATGTACCTTTTGAAAGAAATGATATGGACTTGGTGGGTCCGCTGGTTAAATCTGCTAGAGGACATCAGTATATACTGGTAATCCTTGATTATGCTACACGCTATTCTGAGGCAGTTCCCCTTTGTAACAGCTCTGCAAAGTCCATAGCAAGAGAACTCATGCTAATGTTTAGCAGGGTCGGGATACCTAAGGAAATTTTCACAGACCAAGGAACTCCATTTATGTCCAGGGTTACAAAAGAATTGTGTAAGTTGTTTGACATAAAACAACTAAGGACTTCAGTATATCACCCTCAGACTGAAAATTTAGTGGAAAGGTTTAACAAACTCTCAAAAGTATGCTAAGAAAGGTAATTGACACAGATGGGAGAAATTGGGACCTTCTGTTACCCTATTTAATGTTCTCTATCAGGGAGTTTCCCCAGGCTTCTACAGGTTTTTCCCCATTTGAACTGTTATATGGGCGGCATCCCAGAGGACTACTAGATATAATTAAAGAGACATGGGAGCAAGAGACAACACCTTATCAAAGTGTTATTAAACATACTTCCCAAATGCAGGACCGTATGGAATCTGTCATGCCCATTGTAAGGAAACATGTGGGAAAAGCACAGGAAGCACAAAAGTACACCTATAACCATAATGCTAGAGCCAGGGTGTTTCAACCTAGTGATAGGGTGTTAGTTCTGGTCGCTACAGTTGAAAATAAATTATTGGCTACTTGGCAGGGCCCATATGAGATAATTGAGAAAGTGGGTGATGTCAATTACAAAGTAAGTCAGTCAGGGGGAAGGAAACCTGAGCAAATAGATCATATAAATCTGTTAAAACCTTGTAAAGATAGGGATGTTTTAGTTGCCTTAAAACTTACAGAACTCCCTGTCACTGAACCAGAGGTAAATATATCTAAAACCCTATCTGTACATCAGAAGTGAGAGGTCAAGGATTTTAGGAGGAACAAAGAGTTATTTTCTGTGGTACTGGGAAAAACTAATATTATTAAGCATGACATAATAACAGAACCAGGGAAGAAAGTCTACCTTAAGCCCTATAGGATCCATGAGGCTCGTAGAAAGGCCATATTAAACTAGAGGTGAAAAAATGTTAAAGCTTGGGGTAATTGAGGAATCACAAAGTGAGTGGAACAGTCCAATCATGCTTGTTCCAAAGTTCAATAAGGTTCTGTAATGACTATCGTAAGCTTAATTGTGTTTCCAAATTTGACACATATCCAATGCCTAGAGTAGATGAGTTGATAGAAAGGCTAGGAAAAGCATGTTATCTCACTACAATTGATTTAACAAAAGGGTGCCTCTCACTAATCAAGCAAAGTAAAATACAGCTTTTTCAACGCAGAGGCCTTATTTCAGTATACAGTGTTTCTATTTGGTTTACATGGGGCCCGTCAACATTCCAGAGGATGATGGATAGAATCCTGAAACCTCAAGATTCCAGAGGATGATGGATAGAATTCTGAAACCCCATGTTCGTTATGCGGCAGCATATTTGGATGATGTTATAATTTATAGTACATATTGGGAATCCCATCTTCCTAAAGTTCAAGCAGTACTTGATGCAATACGGTCCGCTGGGTTAACTGCCAATCCTGCAAAATGTACTGCTGGTTTACAGGAAGCTAAGTACTTGGGTTATACTATTGGTAGAGGATTAGCTAAACCTCAGACAACAAAAGTAGAGGCCATACAGAACTGGCCGCAGCCTCTAACTAAAAAACAAGTGAGAGCTTTTATTGGCATAACTAGTTATTATAGAAGGTTCATCCCGAATTGTGCTACAATTGCGGCACCCTTGACAGAGCTCACAAAAGGAAGGGCCCCAATTATGATAAAATGGTCCCCAGAAGCAGAACAAGCTTTTAAGCATTTGAAAGATGTCCTTTGTGCCCATCCAGTTTTGGTAACCCCCAATTTCTCTAAAGATTTTATTGTACAAACAGATGCCTCTGATGTTGGTTTAGGAGAAGTTCTTTTGCAGGAGTGTCAGGGAGAAGAGCATCCTATCCTTTTCCTAAGCAGAAAACTTATCCCACAGGAAAATAACTATTCTATAGTGGAGAAAGATTGCCTTGCCATTAAGTGGGCTTTAGAGACCCTTAGGTACTATTTGTTGGGAATAAAATTTAAATTAATAACAGATCATGCTCCTCTCACATGGATGAGCCTGAATAAGGAAACAAATACAAGGGATACTAGGTAGTTTCTTAGCTTGCAACCCTTCAATTTTACTGTCAAGCACAGGGCTGGTCTTTTGCAGGGCAATGCTGATGGTTTGTCTCGGGTACATTTGTTAATGTCCATGGTCGCTCAACCCACTGGGTATGAGCTGGGGGGGGGAGGATATGTGACAGAAAGCAAGGCCTGGTTATAAATTGAAGATGTGTAAGACAAAGCATTGCACATGGAATTTCTCCTTTCAGTTAAAACCCCACGGAGAGAGAGTATGTATTTGATTATGCACTTGGTAAACTGTGTTCTGGGTCCCTGGGGTTTGGGATAATTGAAGAGAGGGTTGGCCATTATCCCAGACAGCTGTGAAGCTGTCCAGTTCAGGTTGTTTTGATTAAGCAGCTAATCACAGGTGCGGTTAATTTAGAAGCTGTGAGGGTTTAAATAGGAGTCTGACAGGCCTAGGAGAGAGAGTTAATCCAGCTAGAGGAGCTTGTGTGTGTGTTAAAAGACTTTTGTTCCTGTGACCTGTAAAAGGATATTATTTTGACAAAGCACTTATCAAATGCTGTGAAGTGCTGGGGCCTGATTGTAAGTACTGCTATTTACAAAAAGTACTTATCATTGCTGCAAAGGAAGGTTTACCCTGTTTTGAAACGGAACTGCCTGTTTGTTGCTGTGATAAATAAAAGCCTTTTAGTGGACTGTCCTGTGCTGCATTTGTGCCCTAGAAGACTGTGGTTAAAAGTGTTCCTGTTACAATATATATATATATATATATATATATATATATATATATATATATATATATATATATATATATATATATATATATATATACAAAAACAAGTACAGTATGTGCAAATATATATGTACAAATTTTAGCATTAATAATCATTTATAAAAAAAAAACGAGATAAAAGCATATCATGACTTCTAGAAATACAAATACACATTATTTATGTGAAAGTATCATATAACTAGTAAATAACTTTCTATGAGATATTGTGTGTTGAGGTATAAATGTAGTTGTTTCTTGGACATTAACAGATGAAAAATAAAAGATTAGCTTTAGAGAAATGTGCTAGTTTATGGACAGTAATGAAATGGTATAAATAAAGTTGGGAAAAACCCGAATAACCACGGCATCGATGACTGTTATTTAACAGGACACTGAACCCAAATTTTCGTGATTCAGATAAAGCATGCAATTTTAAGACACTTTCAAATTTACTCCTATTATCATTTTTTCTTCGTTCTCTTGCTATCTTTATTTAAAAAGGAGGCATCTAAGCTTTTTTTTGGGTTCAGAACTCTGGATTGCACTTTTTTATTGGTGGATGAATTTATCCACCAATAAGCAAGGACAACCCAGGTTGTTCACCAAAAATGGGCCGGCATCTAAACTTAGATTCTTGCATTTCAAATAAAGATACCAAGAGAATGAAGAAAATTTGATAATAGGAGTAAATTAAAAAGTTGCTTAAAATGTCATGCTCTATCTGAATCACGAAAGAAAAAAATTTGGGTTCAGTGTCCCTTTAACAACAGTCCGATGCTCATCACGCCATACTTGATGCGAGTGTTTTTTGAAGTTTTTTTTTTTTAATAATGGCATCGTATATGGATCCGCGGCAACAATGTCTGGCAAGCGCATTGATGCCAGCAAATGCACATAGATTGACGCTTTGATAAATATCCCCCTATGATGGCAATACACTGTGTGGAAAGACAGGAACCAGAAGTCAGGGAAGGAGAAATAAAGGAGAGCTGTCTGGAAACAAGCCAGAGTCAGGAACCAGAATGGTCAGCAGAAACAAGATGTCATAAGAGAGACTTTTCCAGGAATCAGTAACCAGAAAGCCAAGAAAGGACAGGCAACACAGGAGTGGGGCAGGCAAGAAACTAAATCCATGGGTCTATGCCAGGGTCATAACACAAAAACAGGACAAAAGCAGGAATTCCAGGATCTTCATAAAAAAAAAAAAAAAGCCCCAAATAGATACTTTACAGGCCTTTTAAAATATCCCACGTCAATGGCTTGTGCAGGGTCTATGTGTTGTAAATACAAAAAATAAAAAACAGAAAAAATAAACACATTATCCAAAATAAAAAAAATCAACTTAATTCCTGTGAAAATACCCCCCCAAAATAAAACACCCCCTAATCTAATGCTAAACTACCAATAGCCCTTAAAAGTGATTTTGTAGGGAATTGCTATAAGTTAAACAGATCTTTTGCAGTTACAAAAAATTCTAAGTCCCCCCTAACAATAAAACCCACCACCCACCAAACCCCCCAAAATAAATAAAGCTAACACTAAAAAACCTAAACTACCCATTGCCCTAAAAAAGGGCATTTGTATGGGCATTGCCCTTAAAAGGACATTCTGTTCTTTTGCTGCCCTTAAAAGGGCAATCAGCTCTTTTAAAAAGTGCCCAGAACCCTCATCTAAAAAAAACAAACCCCCCAAAATGTTTTACAAAAAAACTAAATCTAACCCCCAAAAATTAAAAAAATAAACCTAAGTTTAAATTTAGCTAAATTTACAGAAAATAAAACAAAATTTATGCTTGCCTGATAAATTTCTTTCTCTTGTGGTGTATCCAGTCCACGGGTTCATCCATTACTTGTGGGTTATTCTCCTTCCCAACAGGAAGCTGCAAGAGGACACCCACAGCAGAGCTGTCTATATAGCTCCTCCCCTAACTGCCACCCCCAGTCATTCGACTCAAGACAAGCAAGAAAATGGAGAAACTATAGGGTGCAGTGGTGACTGTAGTTTAAAAATAAAAAACACCTGCCTTAAAGTGACTGGATGGGCCATGGACTGGATACTCCAGAAGAAAAAGAAATTTATCAGGTAAGCATAAATTTTGTTTTCTCTTGTAAGGTGTATCCAGTCCAGGGGTTCATCCATTACTTGTGGGATACCAATACCAAAGCTTTAGGTCACGGATGAAGGGAGGGACAAGGCAGGCACTTAAACTGAAGGCACCACTGCCTGCAAGACCTTTCTCCCAAAAATAGCCTCAGAGGAAGCAAAAGTATCAAATTTGTAGAATTTAGAAAAAGTATGAAGCGAAGACCAAGTCGCCACCTTACAAATCTGTTCAACAGAGGCCTCATGTTTAAAAGCCCATGTGGAAGCTACCGCTCTAGTAGAATGAGCTGTAATTCTTTGAGGAGGCTGCTGGCCAGCAGTCTCATAAACTAAACGGATTATGCTTTGCAGCCAAAAAGAAAGAGAAGTTGCCGAAGCCTTTTGGCCTCTCCTCTTTCCAGAGTAGATGACAAACAATGCAGATGTTTGAAGAAAATCCTTAGTAGCTTGCAAATAAAACTTTAAAGCACGAACCACGTCAAGATTGTGTAACAGATGTTCCTTCTTTGAAGAAGGATTAGGACACAGTGACGGAATAACAATTTCCTGATTGATATTCTTATTAGATACTACCTCAGGAAGAAACCCAGGTTTGGTTTGCAAAACTACCTTATCTGCATGGAAGATCAGATAAGGGGAGTCACACTGCAAGGCAGATAACTCTGAAACTCTTCGAGCCGAAGAGATAGCTACTAAAAACAGAACTTTCCAAGATAAAAGCTTGATATCTATGGAATGCAAGTGTTCAAATGGAACCCCTTGAAAAACTTTAAGAACTAAATTTAAACTCCATGGTGGAGCAACAGGTTTAAACACAGCCCTGATTGTAACCAAAGCCTGACAAAACGACTGAACGTCTGGAACATCAGCCAGGCGGTTGTGCAAAAGAATAGACAGAGCAGAAATCTGACCCTTTGAGGAACTAGCAGATAATCCCTTTTCCAATCCTTCTTGGAGAAAAGATAGTATCCTAGGAATCGTGACCTTACTCCACGAGTAACTCTTGGATTCACACCAATGAAGATATTTACACCATATCTTATGATAGATTTTCCTGGTGACAGGCTTTCGAGCCTGAATCAAGGTATCAATGACCGACTCGGAGAAACCACGTTTAGATAAAATCAAGTGTTCAATCTCCAAGCAGTCAGATGCAGAGAAATTAGATTTGGATCTTTGAATGGACCTTGGAGTAGAAGGTCCTGCCTCAGCGGCAGAGTCCATGGTGGAGAGGATGACATCTCCACCAGATCCGCATACCAAGTCCTGCGTGGCCACGCAGGCGCTATCAAAATAACCAAAGCTCTCTCCTGCTTGAGCTTGGCAATCAGACGAGGGAGGAGAGGAAACGGTGGAAACACATAAGCCAGGTTGAAGGACCAGGGCACTGCTAGAGCATCTATCAGCGTTGCATGGGGATCCCTTGACCTGGACCCGTAACAAGGAAGCTTGACATTCTGACGAGACCCCATCAGGTCCAGTTCTGGTTTGCCCCAAAGTTGAATCAGCTTGGCAAATACCTCCAGATGGAGCTCCCACTCCCCCGGATGAAAAGTCTGCCGACTTAGAAAATCCGCCTCCCAGTTCTCTACTCCTGGGATATGGATAGCTGAGAGATTGCAAGAGTGAACCTCTGCCCATAGAATTATCTTGGAAACCTTCATCATTGCCAGGGGACTCCTTGTTCTCCCCTGAAGGTTGATATAGGCTACAGTCGTGATATTGTTGGACTGAAATCTGATGAACTTGGCTGCAGCTAGTTGAGGCCAAGCCTGAAGAGCATTGAATATCGCTCTTAGTTCCAGAATATTTATCGGAAGGAGGGCTTCCTCCTGAGTCCACGAACCCTGAGCCTTCATGGAGTTCCAGACTTCGCCCCAGCCCAGAAGGCTGGCATCTGTCATCACTATAGTCCACTCTGGCCTGTGGAAACTCATTGCCCTGGACAGATGGACCCGAGATAACCACCAGAGAAGAGAATCCCTGGTCTCTTGATCCAGATTTAACAAGAGACAAATCTGTGTAGTCCCGATTCCACTGGTTGAGCATGCAAAGTTGCAGTGGTCTGAGATATAGGCGGGCAAACGGAACTATGTCCATTGCTGCTACCATTAGCCCGATCATTTCCATACACTGAGCCACTGATGGCCGAGAAGTAGAATGAAGAGATGGCAAGAAGTTAGAAGTTTTTATATCCTGACTTCTGTCAGAAAATTTTTCATTTCTACTGAATCTATCAGAGTTCCTAGGAAGGAAACTCTTGTGAGAGGAGAGAGAGAACTCTTTTCTATGTTCACTTTCCACCCGTGAGACCTCAGAAAGGCCAGAACAATGTCCGTATGGGACTTGGCGATTTGAAAAGTTGATGCCTGAATCAGAATGTCGTCTAGGTAAGGGGCTACCACTATGCCCCACAGCCTTAGAGCCGCCAGAAGGGACCCTAGAACCTTCATAAAGATAAGCATCCTTTAAGTCCACGGTAGTCATATATTGACCCTCCTGAATCATAGGGAGGATGGTTCGGATTGTCTCCATCTTGAAGGATGGGATCCTGAGAAATTTGTTTAGGATCTTGAGATCCAAGATAGGTCTGAAAGTTTCCCCTTTTTTGGGAACTATAAACAGGTTTGAATAAAAACCAAGCCCCTGTTCTTCTCTTGGAACTGGGTGGATCACTCCCATAACCAGTAGTACGTAAGAATGCCTCTCTTTTTATCTGGTTTACAGTTGTGAGAGATTAAATCTCCCCTTTGGAGATGAACCTTTGAATTCCAGAAGATATCCCTGGGAAACAATCTCTAGCGCCCAGGGATCCTGGACGTCTCTTGCCCAAGCCTGGGCGAAGAGAGAAAGTCTGCCCCCTACTAGATCCGGTCCCGGATCGGGGGCTACTCCTTCATGCTGTCTTAGAGGCAGCCGCAGGTTTCTTGGCCTGCTTCCCCTTGTTCCAAGCCTGGTTAGGTCTCCAGACTGGTTTGGACTGGGCAAAATTTCCCTCTTGTGTTGCATTAGAGGAAACTGAGGCTGCGCCACTCTTGAAGTTTCGAAAGGAACGAAAATTATTCTGTTTGGTCCTCTTATTGGATCTATCCTGAGGAAGGGCGTGACCTTTTCCTCCAGTAATATCAGAAATGATCTCCTTCAGACCGGGCCCGAATAGGGTCTGTCCCTTGAAGGGGATGTTAAGAAGCTTAGACTTTGAAGTAATGTCTGCTGACCAGGACTTAAGCCATAGCGCCCTACGTGCCAAAATGGCAAAACCTGAATTCTTAGCCGTTAGTTTGGTTAACGGAAAAACTGCGTCAGAAATAAAGGAATTAGCTAACTTAAGAGCTTTAATCCTGTCTAGAATGTCATCTAGCGGAGTCTCCATCTGCAGAGCCTCCTCAAGAGACTCAAACCAAAAAGCCGCTGCAGCAGTAACTGGGGCTATGCATGCAAGAGGCTGGAGAATAAAACCTTGATGAATAAAAATTTTCTTAAGGAGACCCTCCAATTTTTTATCCATAGGATCTAGGAAAGCACAACTGTCCTCGACGGGGATATTTGTACGCTTAGCTAGGGTAAAGACTGCTCCCTCTACCCTATGGACCATCTGCCAAGAGTCCCGTACGGTGGCATCTATGGGAAACATCTTTTTGAAAGCAGGAGGGGGAGAGAACGGCACACCTGGTCTATCCCATTCCTTAGTAATAATTTCCGAAAACCTCTTAGGGACTGGAAAAACATCAGTGTAAACAGGCACTGCAAAGTATTTGTCCATTTTACACAATTTCTCTGGAACCACAATGGGGTCACAATCATCCAGAGTCGCTAAAACCTCCCTAAGCAATAAGCGGAGGTGTTCAAGCTTAAATTTAAACGCTGTCATTTCAGAATCAGACTGAAGCAACGTCTTCCCTGAGTCTGAAATGTCACCCACAGATAGAAGCTCACCTGCCTCGGCTTTTGAGTATTGTGAGGGTATATCGGACACAGGCATTAAAGCTCTGTATTAGTTCTAGCCCAAGAGCTGTCTCGCTTTCCTTGTAACCCTGGCAGTTTTGAAAATACCTCTGTGAGGGTAGCATTCATAACTGCTGCCATATCTTGTAAGGTAAAAGAATTAGACGCGCTAGATGTACTTGGCGTCACTTGAGCGGGAGTTATAGATTCTGACACATGGGTAGAGCTAGATGGCATAATCTCCCTTTTTTCAGTCAGAGAATCCCCTGCAGATAAATCTTTAAGCGCCATAATATGGTCTTAATAGTTTATAGAAATTTCAGTACATTTGGTACACATTCTAAGAGGGGGTTCCACCATGGCTTCTAAACATATTGAACAAGGAGTTTCCTCTATGTCAGACATTTTTAACAGACTAGTAATGAGACAAGCAAGCTTGGAAAACACTTTAATAAAGGTGAAACAGCAATTAAACAAAAATGTTACTGTGCCTTTAAGAGGAAAAAACTAACACTTAAACTGCAAAACAGTGTAAAAATATAGTAAAGTCTTTGAATTTTTTACAGTGTGTGTAAGGGACTAAAGCAACATTGCACCCACTTGCAAATGGATGATTAACCCCTTAGGCCCCAAACCAGATTTTAAAAATGTTAAAAAACGTACAAGACAGTAAGCACCCTGCCACAGCTCTGCTGAGGCTCCTACCTGCACTCAAGTATGATTTTGTGCAGAAATAAACCCCTTATAATGGTCCTCAGGTGCCAGAGGACTTCTCTAGGGAAGCTGGATGTCTCAGTCTGAATTAAAACTGCGCATTTAGAGCGCTAAAATAGGCCCCTCCCACCATGTACTGGATGCCAGCGGGGCCTTAAGAAAATACTCCTAGGAGTATCTGATTAGCCATGTGGAAACTAGGCCCTAAATAAAGAGTTATCTCCCTCAGAGAAAAAACGTCCTAAACGTTTAACTGTCACTAAGTAACAGGAGTATTACCCTGTTTTTTAAGCATGATCCCAGTCGCTGTTAAATCACTGCATCAGGCTTACCTCAAATACACAAGGCTGTCAGCATTTTCTAGAACTCATTCATCTCTCTAGAAATAAATATACTGAAGATACCTCAAAGCAGGTAATCTGCAGATCGTTCCCCCAACTAAAGTTGTCCCATACTCTTCAGTTATGTGTGAGAACAGCAATGGACATAGTTACAAACCGCTAAGATCATCAACCTCCAGGCAGAACTCTTCTTCTAATTTCTGCCTGAGAGTAAAACAGTACAATGCCGGTACCATTTAAAAACAACAAACTTTTGATTGAAGGTAAAACTACACTAAGTCACCATATCTCTTGATACTTCCTATCTTGTCGAGAACTGCAAGAGAATGACTGGGGGTGGCAGTTAGGGGAGGAGCTATATAGACAGCTCTGTTGTGGGTGTCCTCTTGCAGCTTCCTGTTGGGAAGGAGAATATCCCACAAGTAATGGATGAACCTGTGGACTGGATACACCTTACAAGAGAAAAAAGTCTAATATTACAGAAAATTAAAAACAAAATGATCAAACTTTAAAAAATTAAACCTAATCCCTATAAAAATAAAAAAGTCCCCCCCAAATAAAAACACCCCTAATCTAAGAATAAACTACCAATAATCCTTAAAAGGGCTTTTTGTAGGGCATTGCCCTAAAGAAATCAGCCCTTTTACATTAAAAATAAACATAGTCCCTCCTAACAGTAAAACCCCCAAAATAAAAAACCTAACACTAAAGAACCTAAACTATCCATTGCCCTGAAAAGGGCATTTGTTTGGGCATTGCCCTTAAAAGGGAATTAAGCTCTTTTGCTGCCCACCCCTAATAAAAAAAATTAAAAAAAAAAAAAAAAAATTAAAGAAAAACCTAAGTCTAACCCCCAGGTTAGTACTCACAGTTGCTGAAGTTCGGTGAAGAAGGTCCTCTTCTAGGCGTTGAAGTCTTCTTCCAAGCAGCCAACATCTTCTTCCAAGCGGGGACCGCTTCTTTCTTCATCCAGGACAGCGGAACTGAAGACCGGCGATGGCGGAATTAAAGACCGGCGACCATGGAGCCAGCGTGGAGGATCCTCTTCTTCTGATCGCTGCCATACACTGAATAGTGAATTCAAGGTACGCAATTAAAAATGGCGTCCCTTGAATTCCTATTGATTGATTTGATTCTCCAAATTCAAATCAGCCAATTGGATGAGAGCTACTGAAATCCTATTGGCTGTTCAAATTAGCCAATAGGATTTGAAGAATCAAATCAGCCAATAGGAATTCAAGGGACACCATCTTTAATCGTACAAAGAGGATCCTCCACGCTCCATGGCTCCGCGGTCGCCGGTCTTCAGTTCCAGGGTCGCTGGTCTTCAGCTTTTTTTTAATTTTTGGGGGGTGTGCTTTATTTAGATTAGTGATGGACAATTTTTAAAGCTAAATGATCTAAATGCACTTTTAATGGCAATTCCCATACAAATGCCCTTTTCAGGGCAATGGGTAGTTTAGGTTTTTTAGTGTTAGATTGATTTATTTTTGAAGGTATGGTGGGTGGTGGGTTTTACTGTTAGGGAGGACTTAGAATTTTTTGTAACTGTAAATAAGCTGTTTAACTTATGGCAATGTCGTGCAAAAAGCCCTTATAAGGCCTTTTGGTAGTTTAGACTTTTTTATTTTTTGTAATTTTAGTTTAATATAAACTTAGTTTTTTAATTTTTAAAGTAATGTTTTTTTTTTTAATTGTAATTTTGTATTTTTAATTTAGGTAATTGGTTTTAATTTAGGGGGTGTTAGGTTAGGGGGCTTAGTAATTTAATTAGTTATTTGCGTTGTGGGTTTAAGCGGTTAATAAGGTAATTAGGTTTATTGCAATGTGGGGGGTTTGCGGTTTAGGGGTTAATAGGGTAATTAGATTTATTGCAATGTGGGGGTTTTGCAATTTAGGGGTTAATATGGTAATTAGGTTTATTTTGATGTGGTGGTTTTGCTTTTTAGGGGCTAATAGGGTAATTAGGTTTATTGCGATGTGGGGGTTTTGCGATTTAGGGGTTAATAGGGTAATTAGGTTTATTGCGATGTGGAGTTTTTGTGGTTTAGGGGTTAATAGGGTAATAAGGTTTATTGCGATGTGGGTGGTTGACGTTAGGGGGATTAATATGTTAGGTTATTTGTGGATTAGGGGTTAATTAGTTTATTATATTGCGATGTGTGGGTTTGTGGTTTAGGTGTTAATACTTCGTGTGGGAAGTTAGTTGTTTTTTTTTGTTATACTTCGTGCTGGCGGTGTTTTTTATTTTATTTGTAGTGCTCCGTTTGCCTTCACTGCATTCTGGTGGATTCCGAAAATGGCAGGGTGGTGAAAGAATCCACCTTCTAACGCTGCCAACATTCCATTGAGGATGCGTGTGCAACTGCCGACAGCGACAGATGCGTTACAAACACGATTATAGTATAGATATTGCTGCCCTTATTGCAGGTCACATGCCCTAATCTACATTTAGTGCTATCATGATTACACACTACCCTATCCTTAGAGCACTCCTGGTCACCAACAGTGTAAGACCAAGACATATGTTCAATTTCTTCCCCAGACACAGGACATAGCACACCTAAGGACTCTGACAGCGCTATCAACCACACTCTTCTTAGTGCGGGCTGAGCTACATACAAATGGCTGATAGATATTTCTGTTAATCCTAATTGGTTAAAAACTATTTCCTGCTAATGCACAGTTTAAACAAAAACAAGAAGAAAAAAATATAAGGATCTTACATTCAGTTTCATTTTTTTTTTTTTATGAAATGATAAATATATGCGCAACAGTTGTTTTTTTTTTTTTTTTTTTTATTAACAGTGGTGTGAAACAAGTAATTTAAGGAAAAGTGAGGCTATCTTTATTGTAGAAGTATGAAAAAAGTCAGTAATTTTAGATCCTGGCTGTGGTTAAATCATATTGGCACCACAAAACATTTAATTTGTGTAATGATACATATTTCACATAAAATAAGCAGGTAATAATGTTGCCTATACACTGGGATATTTAAGTTTTATCCAATTGCCTCAACTTGAATGAAGGGAACTTACTGTCTTGGATATTCTAAACTATATTTTAGCTTTTATGCTTTGTTTGAAAATATTAACAGGATATTATTATGGTCCATTTGTGGCATTATAGTTTATGCAGCTTATAAGTCTCAGATGTGAATTGCAAAAAGCAAAATAATGGTAAGCCTAGAGTTTATGTTTGTTATAATTCATCTAAATTCAATAAGCACTTGGCTACAGTTCTATAGAATGTGTTATGGTTCAAACTTACATAGCAAAATGATGCATAAAGCAGATAAATTGCAATATCTATTTATCGATCATCTATCTATCTATCTATCTATCTATCTATCTATCTATCTATCTATCTATCTATCTATCTATCTATCTATCATCTGTCATTACTACTAAATTATTATTATTACATTAGCATTAGCCATGTAAAACTGAGATTTTACCATCTGAATGTATGTTAAATTTGATGGCTGTTTCATATGACTGTGGAATGAAAATGGTGTATA
Source organism: Bombina bombina (assembly GCF_027579735.1). NCBI lineage: Eukaryota > Metazoa > Chordata > Amphibia > Anura > Bombinatoridae > Bombina > Bombina bombina. The sequence goes on along the minus strand of NC_069500.1, from coordinate 1,153,881,704 downwards.
AACTAGTTTGATGCTTGCCTTAATCAACTAAAGTCCTCTTTGATACAAAGCCCTAAACAGTGAGAATCCTGGAATTCAATAAAGGAATATGTTGCATTTAAAGTGTGATAAAACATTTTAAGTTATGTGATTATTATAGAATGGTCAATTAAGGTAAAACAGTGTGTGGAAAAAAAGTGTAAACAAATAATAAAAAATCTTATAAGTATTTTAATAACATTTCCAAAAATCTGCAAACTTACTTACACTTTAGTGTTGCCAAGTGTAGTCCTACTCCATACCTTGTGGTGTCATGTAACAAAAGTGTGCATGTGAGGATACTAATTTATACAATCAAGGGGGGGTGGGGGGGTGGAGCCCTGCTATTACCTAATGAAAAAAATTGATAATTTTTTTGTAAAAAGTATATGGAAACATATTTGTATCCACTATATATGACAAGTTCCAATACACAACAACAATCATTGTCTTATGCATGCTCTGCTCTAGAGTATTATATTGCAGATTAATATGATTAAAATATAATTCCATTTTTAAAATCCTATAACTTTCACAGGGGAGGTACTGCTATTGTTTGTTGCCAAGAGGCTTGCTCATTTACATGGGTATGATCTCACATGCTTTGTAAAAGCTTCTGTTGTGCTAAGGAAAGCAGTGCACAATTTATACTGTGCACTGCTTCAGTCGGGTGTCACGTGACTCTGCCCCTTACCATGTACTAGTGCATTCTGCTGAAGCTATGGTCTGGATAGCAACTTCCATATATTGAAATGCCCAGGGGGGAGTTTGCTGCCAAGGAAAGTATATCTGAATAAAGGGGTTAATGAGGCAAAAACAGAAAGAAAATTGCAGGTAAGCTTTGGCTGCATTATATATTTAGAAACGTATGTTAGTTCATACTGTTTTATGTCCTTTTAAGCCCACAATCTTTTAAACCAGTATTTCTGGATAAGAAGAAAAGGTAAATGTAGTATAACAAAGTACATATAGTGAGTTTTATTAACTTTACACTCTTTTAATATATATAATATTATGTATATTTATACTATTATATTTTATGCAGTATGAATCTTGTAGTATCATTAGTGGGCTTTTGTTCCTTTTCAGCAAATTTTCTTGCTGCTGTTTACTTATTTTGGGTCAAATTACAAGTGGAGCGGAAACGTTTTTGCTTGAGTTTTCACAATCGTTTTACAAGTTGAACATAAACTCGATCACGTGATCGCAATCGCAATTTACACTAGAATGATTACCTTGACTTCAGAGCTGTGGTTAACTGTTTCGCAAAACATAAAAATATATTACAACATATAGATACACTCATAATAACACCATCTAATAAAAAATATTCAAAAAAATAAAATGCTGATCATTTCATCAAGACTTTTACCCATTCTTTCAATGAAAGCCTGTTTCTAAGTACCTAGACCTAAATTAAATGTGGGGTATAAACCTGTTACAACACCCCTAAGGCAAATGAGAGATAGGCACAAAGTCTCAAGGTAAGTTATATACGCCTAGATTACGAGTTTTGTGCAAAACATGGTGTGAAATAACACCAAAAAATTGTGTTATTTCACTCTCCATAGCGCTGCCATTACGAGTTACTGAAAAGTATCCTTGTGCTGTGGGTTATGGTGCGTTAAGCTCCATACTGCACAAAAGCCGAGGGTGCTCGTGCACGCTTTCCCCCATAGACATCAATGGGGATAAAGTGTTAGAAAATAAACTAACCCCTGAAGTGAGGAATGGAGATCGCCGTAACGCAAGAAAGTTACGTTTAAACCTAACATCCTAGCATAAACCCCTAGTCTAAACACCCCTAATCCGCTGCCCCCAACATACTAAATAAAGTTATTAACCCATAATCTGCTGCTCCCCAACATCATAGACACGAAATAAAGTGATAAACCCCCCAGTCTGCCGCTGGCCAATACTAAATAAAAGTTATTAACCCCTAAACCACCGCTCCCCGACATCACCACCACTAAATAAACCTATTAACCCCTAAACCTCTGGCCTCCCACATCGTTGCTACTAAATAAACCTGTTTACCCTCTAAACCTCCGGCCTCCCACATCGCCACCACTATATAAACCTATTAACCCCTAAACCTACAGCCTCCCACATCGCAAACACTAAATTAAACTATTAACCCCTAAACCTAACACCCCCCTAACTTTAAATTAAAATGAAAATATAGCTATATTTAAATAAATAAAAACTTACCTGTGAAATAAAATGTTTTTTAATTTTTAATTGGTCGTTTTTTTTATTTTATTAGAATAGTAAGGTTAGGTTAATTTATAGTTTAATGTTAGGTTTATTTGTATTTCACAGGTAAGTTTTTATTTATTTAAATATAGTTATATTGTAATTTTAATTTAAAGTTAGGAGGGTGTTAGGTTTAGGGGTTAATAGTTTAATTTAGTGTTTAGTGATGTGGGAGGCCGGAGGTTTAGGGGTTAATAGGTTTATTTAGTAGCAGCGATGTGGGAGGCCGGAGGTTTAGGGGCTAATAGGTTTATTTAGTGGCGGCAATGACGGGGAGTGGTGGTTTAGGGGTTAATAACTCTATTATAGTGTAGGCGATGTCGGGGAGCAGCAGTTTAGGGGTTAATATATTTAAATAGTGTTGGCGTTGTGGGTGGCAGATTATGGGTTAATACATTTTAAATATTGTTTGCGATGTGGGAGGATGGCAGTTTAGGGGTTAATAGGTAGTTTATGGGTATTAGTGTACTTTGTAACATTTTATTTATGAGTTTTGTGAAACATTTTTGTTTAGAAAAAAACATAACTACTGGTCTCAGATGGCGGAAAGGATAGTGTCGGTATAGGCTGTAACACAAGCATTTTAGCCTGAACGCAAAACCTGTAATACCGGCGCTTTGGAAATCCCACACTCAAACATATTTTTTTGGAGTGGTTAATGGATGTTGCGTTACAGGCTAAAATGCTTGCGGTATAGCTATACGGACACGACTTGTAATATGTGTTCAGCATTAAAAGCCGTAACGCTAAACTCGTAATCTAGGTGATATCTAATAGTACCCTTGTTCTGTTTCTGAATATCTCTCACTCTAGAAAGCATTTAGGTAAGCAAAAGGTAGGGAACAGCAGCCAAAACAATTAGGTACAGGAGCCAGGAAGCAGCCACCTCATCCACATCAAATGAAACTCCAAAAGAAAGGGTGCTCCAGCCTTTGCAGTTTAAAGTAAAATGACCTTTATTGTGCCATGGTCCACAAAACAAACAACGTTTCAGACATTCATGAGACATGATTAAAGACCTAATGTAGGTCTGAAACGTTGTTTGTTTTGTGGACCATGGCACAATAAAGGTAATTTTAAAAGGTCATTTTACTTTAAACTGCAAAGGCTGGAGCACCCTTTCTTTTGGAGTTTTACTCTAGTAAGCATAATATTGTTTAAAAAATCATGGTTCTGAAAGTGACCAATGTAGTGGCCTACAAGCCCTCATCTACCAGAGAGAACCTTCTTGTAAGGGTGTTTAAAAGTTGCACTGTGTGAACTATAGCAGTAAAAACTTTCCATGAGCTAGGCCTATGTTCCCTTGAGGACCATAAAAGACTACAAATTGGATATATTGGTACCATGTCACTTTTGAGGTCTACTCATGCAGTATTGTCATTTCTATTATGCTACAAAGCAGTCTGTGTCATTTTAGCTGAATAAAAATAAGCTTGCAGGTCAGGAACTCCTAGTCCCTCCCCAGACTTATGCAAAATCATTGTTTTTTTAATTAATTATCGCCCTTCTACAACCCAAATCTCCCTTTGCAAACTGCTAACCTCTATAGGGAGAGCCCAAAACAGGTATAATTATTTCGACAATATTGACATTAATCTTACCATAGAAAGAAATGTTATGTATTAACCATTTCCTCATTTCACTTTTGACAAATTGTTTTTTTTTAAATGGTTAATTTTGTTTATAAGGTGAACTCTGTGATATTTAATATCTTTTTGAGTCCATATAAAGTCAAAGTTTAGGGCTAATAATTTTTTCCTTGATCTTGAAGATTAATCTCTATAGCTTCACATTTCTCATTGTTTTCCTTGTAATCCAGATAACTCTGCAAGCCAACCTATTATAGAATAAACCACGAGAATATTATGAGCAGCTAGAGCCTCAATGCTTAAAGCAAATAATAGCAGGGGAGTGGACAACCTTGTCTAGTTCCATTTGCAATCTGAATTGTAGTTGTCAGATACCCAGCTTTCTTAACAAAGGTCATAGGTGTTGTTTATAATGAGTATATCACGTTCTAGAAGGCACCCTCAATCTTAAAACTCTTGAGAACCTGTAGAATATAATCCCATGCCTTCTCTGCATCCAGTGACAGAAACAGAGAGGATATTCCACAGACTAGCGAACATTCTATTAAATCCATTATCCTTCTAACATTATTAGGGGCTTCTCTATGCTTAATCAACCCAACCTGGTCACTAGATACTAAATATTGCCTGGAGTTATTTAACTTAGTAGCTTGAATTCTAGTGAACAGTTTTATATCTTGATTAATGAGTGAGTTTGGCCAATAATTTTTGCAATGGAGTTTATCTTTCCCTGGCTTGGGTAAAACAGTGATTCAGGTGTATAGCGATTCTTTGGGAATATCACTTCCATTGTATAGTGAAATTAGCTAACTAATTAAGAGGTCAGTTCAAATGCCAACCTGGTATAAAAACCACCCACATATCCAACTGGACATGGGGCTTTACATGGTTTAACCTTCTTTATAGCAACTCCTATCTCCACCACAGTTGTCAGAGCATTAACCTTCTCTAATGCTTCAGAAAATAATAAATACAATTACAAAATTTTAAATAAATTACACCTAATCCCTATGAAATCCTGTTCAAATCAGCCAATAGGATTTCAGTAGCTCTCATCCGATTGGCTGATTTGAATTTGAAGGCTCAAATCAGCCAGTAGGAATTCAAGGGACATCATTTTTAATTGCATAGCTTGTATTCCTATTCAGTGTACGGCGGAGATCGTATGAAGAGGATCCTCCACGCTCCATGGCTCTTTGGTCGCCGGTCTTCAGTTGCAGAGTCGCCGGTCTTCAACTCCGCCCTCCGCTCCATGCCGGCTGGTTCCTAGAAGAAGAAAGAAGAGGTCGCTGCTTGGAAGAAGACTTCACCGCCTAGAACAGGACCTTCTCCGCTGGACTTCAGGACAGGTGAGGACCACTTGGAGGTTAGACTTAGGCTTTTTTAAGGGGTTTTTGGGGGGATTTATTTTGTTTAGATAGGGTGGGCCACAAAAGAGCTGAATGCCCTTTTAAGGGCAATGCCCAACAAATGCCCATTTCAGGGCAATGGGTAGTTTAGCGTTTTTAGGGCTCCATTTATCATTGCAATTCTCCTACATTTGCACCTATTAATACGCCGGCGTAAATTCTCTCCTATTTATTAAAACAAAATTCGACCGAAAAAAATGATTAATGACCGAAAAATCCGACCACTCTATTCGACCTCGCCGAGGCGCACATGTGCACCAATTGAAGCTTAAAACAGCGCTTTTTCGGTCGTATTTTCAGCAAATCGACTGACAAATTTCATATTTATCATTAGTTTGCGCCATGGGAGAACCTAATATTCTCCTACAATTATGCCCTCCAAAGTTCTCCATATCCACTGAGGAGAACATTTCATTTACTTCTTTTTTTGCGAGAGAGAAGTTGGAATATTTTCTACTGTTGGCTGCTATTTCTTTGGCAAGGGGCCGTGAAAATCGTCTTGCTGATGGTAATATGCCCTTACAGAGACGCCAAAGAGTGCCCAGAGTTTTTTTTACCCCGGTGTGGACTACAAGCATTGTCTGATAAGGAGATAAAGCAAAGATTTAGGATAAATAGGGAGAGCATAATAAATCTTTACTCTCTGATCCAAAATATCAATATGAAAAGATGTAACTTTTGTATTTATGTGTAATGAAAACTTTTTTGAATGTGCTATTAACATTTTTTTTTTATTTTATATTGAGAATAAATGAATATATGATTTAACAAATATAAACAATTGTCGTCCAATTACTGTCTTTAATAAATTGAAACATTTTATCAATGAAAGGGTAACAAGATTAGAGGTCAAGGTAAGACGTTTAAAAATTTCAATAGAATAGTAGTGATATGTCTACAGGGGGTGTGTGAAGTAGGTAAACCAAAATAAATTAGTTTGTAAAGATGTAAGGCGTGTTGAAAATCAAAAGTAATAAAGGTCTGCATGGGGTGTGTAAAGTAGAAAAACAAAAACAAATGACTTTGTAATATGTAAGACGTGTGAAAAATAAAGTCATTGGTTTTTGTTTATCTACTTTACACACCCCATGCATACCTTTATTATGTAAGACATGTGTGAAAAATAAAGTCGAATAGTAGTAAAAGGTCTCCAAGGGGTGTGTAAAGTGGATAAACTAAAACAAATGACTTGTAATCTCTACCTTTGTTCTATTCAAATTACAAATATAAATCTTTTAACAAATTAACGCCTAGATTTAGAGTTCTGCGTTAGCCGTCAAAACCAGCGTTAGGGGGTCCTAACGCTGGTTTTGTCCTACCGCTGGTATTTAGAGTCTTGTAGGTAAGGGTCTAACGCTCACTTTCCAGCCGCAACTTTTCCATACCACAGATCCCCTTACGTCAATTGCGTATCCTATCTTTTCAATGGGATCTTTCTAATGCCGGTATTTAGAGTCTTGGCTGAAGTGAGCGTTAGAAATCTAACGACAGAAAAAAGCCAGGAGTTAAGAGCTTTCTGGGCTAACGTCGGTTCATAAAGCTCTTAACATCTGTGCTCTAAAGTACACTAACACCCATAAACTACCTATGTACCCCTAAACCGAGGCCCCCCCACATCCCCGCCACTCTATTAATTTTTTTTAACCCCTAATCGACCGCACACCACCGCAACCTACATTATCCCTATGTACCCCTAATCTGCTGCCCCTAACATCGCTGACACCTACATAATATTTATTACCTCCTAATCTGCCCCCCCCCAACGTCGCTGCTACCTACCTACAATTATTAACCCCTAATCTGCCGACCGGACCTCACCGCTACTATAATAAAGTTATTAACCCCTAATCTGCCTCACTCCCGCCTCAAAAACCCTATAATAAATAATATTAACCCCTAATCTTCTGTTCCGATCAGCCAATAGAATGTGAGCTCAATCTGATTGGCTGATTGGATCAGCCAATCCGATTGAACTTGAATCTGATTGGCTGATTCAATCAGCCAATCAGATTTTTCCTACCTTAATTCCGATTGGCTGATAGAATCCTATCAGCCAATCGGAATTCGAGGGACACCATCTTGGATGACATCATTTAAAGGAACCTTCATTCGGACTTAGGACATTGTTAGAAGAGGATGGATCCACGTTGGCTGCTTCAAGATGGTCCCGCTCCGCGCCGTATGGAAGAAGATAGAAGATGCCGCTTGGATGAAGATGTTTGCCGGTCCGGGTCCTGCTCTTCTTGCCGGATAGGATGAAGACTTCAGAGCCTCTTCTGGACCTCTTCTCTCCGGATAGGATGAAGACTTCGGACCCTCTTCTGGACGGATCGGTGATACCCGGCGTGGTGAAGACAAGGTAGGACGATCTTCAGGGGCTTAGTGTTAGGTTTTTTAAGGGGGGTTTGGGTTAGATTAGGGGTATGTGGGTGGTGGGTTGTAATGTTGGGGTGGGTATTGTATGTTTATTTAAATGTAAAAGAGCTGTTTTCTTTGGGGCATGCCCTGCAAAAGGCCCTTTTAAGGGCTGGTAAGGTAAAAGAGCTGTTAAATTTTTATTTTAGAATAGGGTAGGGCATTTTTTTTATTTTGGGGGGCTTTGTTATTTTTTTTAGGGGGCTTAGAGTAGGTGTAATTAGTTTAAAATTCTTGTAATCTTTTTTTATTTTTTGTTATTTAGTGTTTGTTTGTCTTTGTAATTTAGTGTTTGTTTTTTTGTAATTTAGTTTAGTTGATTTTACAGGTAATTTTGTAATTATTTTAACTAGGTAGCTATTAAATAGTTATTAACTATTTAATAGCTATTGTACCTAGTTAAAATAAATACAAAGTTGCCTGTAAAATAAATATTAATCCTAAAATAGCTACAATATAATTATTATTTATATTGTAGCTATATTAGGGTTTATTTTACAGGTAAGTATTTAGCTTTAAATAGGATTAATTTATTTAATAAGAATTGTTTTATTTCGTTAGAAAAAAAATTATATTTAACTTAGGGGGGTGTTAGGGTTAGGGTTAGACTTAGCTTTAGGGGTTAATACATTTATTAGAGTAGCGGTGAGGTCCGGTCAGCAGATTAGGGATTAATAATTGTAGGTAGGTGGCGGCGACGTTGGGGAGCGGCAGATTAGGGATTAATAAATATAATATAGGGGTCGGAGGTGTTAGGGGCAGCAGATTAGGGGTACATAGGGATAACGTAGGGATTGAAAATAATATGCAGGGGTCAGCGATAGCGGGGGCGGCAGATTAGGGGTTAATAAGTGTAAGGCTAGGGGTGTTTAGACACGGGGTACATGTTAGGGTGTTAGTTGCAGACTTAGGAAGTGTTTCCCCATAGGAAACAATGGGGCTGCGTTAGGAGCTGAACGCTGCTTTTTTGCAGGTGTTAGGTTTTTTTTCAGCTTAAACTGCCCCATTGTTTCCTATGGAGGAATCGTGCACAAGCACGTTTTTGAAGCTGGCCGCGTCCGTAAGCAACGCTGGTATTGAGAGTTGCAGTGGCGGTAAATATGCCTGTATGCTCCCTTTTTGGAGCCTAACGCAGCCCTTCTGAGAACTCTAAATACCAGCGTTGTTTAAAAGGTGCGGGGGAAAAAAACACACGTAGCTAACGCACCCCTTTGGCCGCAAAACTCTAAGTCTAGGCGTAATATAACATTGTATTAAAAAGATGGTTACATTAGAATACAGTAATAAAAAAGAAAAAGACCAAAAATATGCGGAATGATAAATTAAGAGCATATCTAATAATATAGTCGAGATTTATCATTAATACGCCGCATCTTGACTTTGGAAAACAGCGGTATAATACGACCCATTTTTTGATAAATATTGGCGCACAGGTGCGCCTCACAGAGGGCGAGCTGCAGAGAACTTATAGGAGAACTGAAAGTCGGATTTCTCCAAACAATGATAAATGGAGCCCTCAGTGTTAGCTTTTTTGGGGGGGCGGGGTTTGGTGGGTGAGGGGGTTTACTGGTAGGGGGGGGCAGTGTGTATTTTTTGGCAAAAGAGCTGATTATCTTGGGGCAATGCCCTGCAAAAAGTGCTTTTAAGGGCTACTGGTAGTTTATTAGATTAGGGGGTGTTTTTATTTTGGGGGGGCTTTTTTATTTTCATAGGGATTAGGTGTAATTTATTTAAAATTTTGTAATTACAAGTTAAAAGTCAAACATTTTCACACAAACACTAACCAGATGCGCACAAAAGGCCGAAGTTTGAATATCACAACCATGTTAACGTGTACCCCCGCTAACTCAATAGTGCATGAAAAGTAGAAAATAAAACTAACACCCATATTAAGTGTGCTAGAAGAATATGTTCTATTTATTCTTAAATTCATATATACTATAGGTATATATATATATATATATATATATATATATATATATATATATATATATATATAGAAAGCAAGAGAATGCATGCACTCTCAGGACTTTTTGCAAAGGAAACCAATTTAATGGAACGTTTTCGGGGTTCACAACCCCTTCATCAGCATACAAAACAAACCAAATTCAACTCATTTATAGTGTTACATATCAATTACATCACATCAACCTGAGTGTCTCCAAAAGAAAACCATTAAGAAGAGGAATATAAAAGGCTCCTATCGTTGCTTGGGCTGCACAACTTGCAATGGCCTAGTGGGTACTAAAGTGTTCCATCACCCACACACCAATCGAACATTTTCTATCCGACACTCCATAACGTGTACCACCACTCACGTTATATATTTATTGTTTTGTCCATGTTCCTGCTTCTACATAGGGAAGACCTCTGGCACACTTTGTGAGCGTATGGCCAATCACCGCCACGCTATAAGGACAGCCCTTAAAAACGGTGACTCTGAACAGCCAGTGGCGCGACATTGCGCTAAGAAGGCACACTCTGTGTCCTCCATCCGCTATATCCTAATAGACCACTTACCCCCTTTGGATCGGGGGGGAGACCGGAATAAGCAACTCTTGAAACGAGAGGCCCAGTGGATGTTCAGATTAGGCACAATACAGCCAGGTGGCCTGAACACTATGCCGGACTTTAAGAGCATTATATGATCAACAACTGGGGTGCTACATACTTGGGGTAGGCCAGGTGGACATTGTGGCTCCGTTTTGGCCCACATTCCACTCTCCCCTAGATGTAGGGGAGGGTGTTGTGTGCCTAACGGCATGGTTTAGGGGGGGACATCTGTCTCCACCTTCTCCGTGGAAGTCTGGTCCGCCGGGAGCCATTACCCACTGCTCTAATATGCACCACCAGTCTTAAAAATGGACATAAAAATTATTTCACCCACTTGAATAAATCCCAAAGGAGGACAGTATCCACATGAGCTTTATGTCCTTTTGACCATTACCATAACTAGCTCTTTTTGCAGATTCTCGTTTGTTTTACAATTGTGTTTGAGGATAGAGTTTGAAAATAAGGTTCTTTTTTCCTTACACGATCTTGTGCATAGCCATTTACATCTACATATGGCCGATATAAGCCACAATCCCTTAAATGGCCAAATCGAAGGCACATAAAAATGGTGCCCCAGAGTTATAACAGCACAGCCCTACGATATTACATATATTGTATATATTGCTTTTTCTATATACTGTTCCCATTTGATATATCTATTTGCTTGCACATACATTGTAGCAGTGCACATGCTAATTGTCATCCTGCTTCAATATACTGGTGATACATTGTAAGACACAGCACCCATATCTGCAATATTGTATTTGCTTCTCATTTACAATTTGCCACTCTAATCACCTGTACTGTGATACGGTCAAACATTTTAATTTTTTAATTTTTTAATTTTTCAAGTTTTCAATATGCGATATGATCGTATATAGTTTAATAGTACGTTATTTCTGACACTAAGAAAATAGTGGTCCCATACAGCTGGCACGTAATTAGAAACTCCACATAAGTTGTGACACTTTCGGATAAACCGAATTGTATATGATCACCATGGTGACTGTTTCCATGCCGACTGGACGCAGTAACAGTTGACACCACATATTAATCACAAAATTGTATAGGCACTTACGATAATGTGGCACATTTCGTTTTAACAAGTCTCTACATTAGTATGTCACCCTAACATGTTTAAAATTGTATAGAGTATAATTTTATACTAACTTTATGTTCGTTGATCTAATCCGTAAACCGGAAGTGAGGTAATACAACTTCCGGTTTCGGATAACACTGTGGAACGCAAGATGCGTTCCAAATTCAAAAAAAATTGGCTCACTTTTCTTTTGGAGACACTCAGGTTGATGTGATGTAATTGATATGTAACACTATAAATGAGTTGAATTTGGTTTGTTTTGTATGCTGATGAAGGGGTTGTGAACCCCGAAAACGTTCCATTAAATTGGTTTCCTTTGCAAAAAGTCCTGAGAGTGCATTCTCTTGCTTTCTATTTTTACAATATATCATTGCACCCAGGCGTGTTGACCATTGGTGGGCTGAACTGGAAATTGTTTACTATATATATATATATATATATATATATATATATATATATATATATATATATACATATGTGAAGAACATTGGAATGGGAAATATTTGCAGTAAATACATAGTTAAACACTTTATTAAATATGAATATTGCATAAATAAGATTTTTCATGGGTTATCTACTTGACTGCAAATAGCTCCAAGGCACTTTTATTTATGTTTATTAATAATAATAATAATAATAATAATATATATATGTATACATATTTGTTTTTGTGTTTATATCTGTTTAAATGTCTGTACATACATATATATATATATATATATATATATATATATATATGTACAGTACATATATACACATATAAATACATATGTATACACACACACACACATATATACTGTATATATATATATATATATATATATATATATATATATATATATATATATATATATATATATATATATACACATATGTACATACATATTTAGACACATTTATGTATGCATCTCTATGTTAAAGACCTTCACATTACTTTTTTTCTAATGCCTGAGACCTTATATCTTTGAGTCCTAATAATTTTTATTGCAATACTTTTTTTACATATATTTGTATTAGACAGTGTTATTATGATTGTAATTGTACCTTTAAATATAATTTTGATGTTAACCAGAGCTTTGAAGTCGCACTACCCGAAGCGCATTAAACTCAATCGCTCTCAAGCAAACATGTTTACTTTGAATCTGCAATATGCATGTTACTTCCGATTTGCGCAAAGAGCCATGATAATCCCCTTTTCACTTGTGCACTATAGATAGCACTCCACTCATAATATAGCCCTTTATGGGGAATTCAATTTTTAGTTATTTACATTTTGTTTCCTTTTAAACATCAATAACTTGGTATACTGTGCAATATGTCAGAAGGATATCAAAATCTATTCCACGCTGGTACTTTTACACAAAAAAGTATATTCGTAGGGATACAAAAAATATAAAAATACGCTGTACAATATACTTGAGTCAAATTCTTTTTAAGAGCAATATTCCATAGTGAGAAAATCAGATAAGCAAAATAAATTCCATTGAAATTAAAGACCAGTTTTTCCTCACGTAGCAGACTAATTTCACAGTCTTAATGGTTTGATAAGTAGCCCCTGCGGTGCCTATAATTTAAAAACCCTGTATTCCTTAAATCCCATTCTACAAATTTAATGACCAATAGATTACCTGAACCTCTCTAAAATGAATGTCAATTTCTCTTCAAACAAGTGTAAGCTTGCTCGACTAGCTTCAAAACCTTTTCTTTAGTGTCTCTCTTGACCGTCACAGCTTGATCTCTCATTCCAACAGTATATCTGAGATATTCTGCAAAATATTCCTTCCCTTTCATTATGTAATTATACACTCATTTAGATATTCCCTTGCGACTATCTAATTTTTTGTTCAATGTATCACAATTAACTAATTGACCACAAACACATTAGCAAAGCCGCTAAATTATTTAAAAAGAAGGCTGTCATTTCATTTATTTGAAAATCTCCTGAGCAGTTATTTTTTTTATTTTATTTTTTGTTTTGTTTGCTGAAGAAAAGTTTTGCTAGAGATTTTCAAAGAACCTGCAGAGAATTCCATTAGGAGATAATGTACCATGAAGGAAAAGCACCTTAAACCCTAAACCACGAAAAGTTCTGCAGAGCTTTAGAAAGCAAAACTTTGATGATCTTGACTGTATTAAAAGATTTAATTCAACGTCTGTGTTAAGATGTATAGAGAACTCTATCTAATTTTAAAGCTTCAATCAAACTAATATATTCGGAATACTGAAAAAACGTGATATAATTCATTTATATATATCCTTTTTTCTATTATATACCTTTTTTTATCACAAAAGTAAACTATTTATGTAAATCTGTCAATTTAAAATAATAAAGGGCTTGATGATATAAACTTCTCTGCATGGAACGTTAAAAAATACTCAGACTTGCAGGAGCTGTCACTGCAAATCGAGAGATTCCTCCCATACAAAGTACTGGGAAACTTTACTGGGGAGAGCAAAGTTAGCAGGGAACAGGGGGCACACTTTAACATTAAATACTGCAGCCAATGAAAATCAGATCACCATATTTTTAGTGAATAATGTCATACAATCACCTCTATTTTGTACACAGGTGTTTTTTAGGGTAATAAGTGCTTTGAGTATTTTGACACCATAGGGTAGATTTACCAATGTCTGTCTGACATGATACCCTGTAGCATATCATGTCCTACAGACATCACTGAATGCCGACAAGATATGCCATCGGCATTTATCATTGCACAAGCAGTTCACCAGAATTGCTTGTGCAATGCGGCCCCCCTGCAGATTTGCAGCCAATCGCCCGCTAGCAGGGTGTGTAAATCAGCCCGATCGTATAGGATCAGGCGGATTGAAGATCGCAGCCTCAGAGGCAGCGGACAAGTTATGGAGCAGCGGTCCAGCAAGCAGAAACAAGGGGAACAAGGGCCCCTTGTTAAATCTACCCCCATGTCACCACCACCAGTTTGCGAGAAAAACAGTGAGAACTGCAGGGGAAATTGCTTAAAGGGATATTAAACAGTGCTCCTTCTGTAAAAACAAACATGCTAAACATAAAATGAAAAAGATTGTGTAAAAAAAAAGCAAATTATTTACTTTTTTCTTGCATAATTAGTACTTTGAAATCCTCAGTGTAGCCCCTTAACCCAGTGTGATAAGAGAGCTCACATCTCTACATTATAATTGATCTCTACATTATAATTGATCTTGGCATGAGCAAGTCTGACTCCCTGTTATCTAATGAATTCATTTAATAGTAACCAGTCTAGAAGTTTTATGACATCAGGCTAAGATAAACCTTCCTACAGTGGTCCCTCCTTCTTGTAAAGCTGTGGCAGTATGTAAAGGACACTGCACAAATCTAAGGAAAAAAATTAAATAAAGGGCAAAATCTATTTAAGTAGATGAATAATACATATTGCAATTATTGCTATCAAGTATAAGACACAGCTAGTGCTTTTTATTACAACAATGAAACTGTTTAACATCCCTTTAAAGATTACACCAGACCTGGCAGAGAAATTTTAGCTACTCCTATGGAATGCCTCTGTTAAGCTCACTATCAGAGGCAGGGAAACTCATTTTATTATAAAGGAAAATATGCTTTGAATTTTGTATAATAAATATGAATTTCACAGAATTTTTTGCATGTGCAGTGTAGTTGTATTACAATTTCTTCTGTGTGCCATAAATAGATATTTTCCTGGATAATTTTAATATGAATTTAAATTTTTCTATAAAATAAAGTTTTTGCAACAATATTTTGTTATGATTTTTTTTTTTTGATTAACCGGGCATTAAGACAAAACTTTGCTTAAAAGACCAGATAATTTTAAGCAATTTTGACATTACTCCGTTTAAATCGAAATAGAGCTTATTTTTTTTTTAAATTTTTTTATTTACTTATCAAAACTATGGCATCTACTTATCAAGCCGTCTCATTCCCCTTAGTTATCAAAGCCTACAGACTGGCAAAAGTAGAATTTTGTGACGTAACATACGATCCGCCAGTCTCAGTCCGACACAGATCGATGGTTACGTCATTACAGATGTTCCGAATGCAAATTTGGCACTATCTGACTACTTTTGCTAGATAACACATGTCTACCAGGTACGCTCAGCGCTATTCCGGCCCAACGAACCTGGTTTTCAATCTGCCGCCCTGGAGGATGCCATAGGAATCAATTGGAGTCTTAAAGCAGCGAAAGCTTTTGTTCGCTGCTGTCCGATATCCCATTGATTCCTATGGTAGAATGAAAGTTATGTTTACACCTAACACCCTAACATGTACCCCGAGTCTAAACACCCCTAATCTGCCGCCCCTAGACCGTCGCCACCTACATTATACTTATTAACCCCTAATCTGCTGCCCCGACACCGCCGCCACCTACATAAATGCATTAACCCCTATCCCGCCGCTCCCGGAGCCAACCGCAACTAAATAAACGTATTAAACCCTAAACCGCCAGCCCCCCACATCGCCATAAACTAAATTAACCTATTAATCCTTAAACCTAACAACCCGCTAACTGTACATGAAATATTAACTCATCCCCATCTTATAATAAATTTAAACTTACCTTTAGATTTAAATTAAACTATATTAAACTAATAATTGACCTATTCTAACTATTATAATAAAATTACATTAAACTATATTAAAATAATAGTTAATCTAACCTGTTATAATAAAATTACATTAAACTATATTAAAATAATAGTTAATCTAACCTGTTATACTAAAATTACATTAAACTAGATTAAACTAATAATTAATCTAACCTAACTGTTATACTAAAATTACATTAAACTATATTAAACTAATAATTAACCTATTCTAACTATTATAATAAAATTACATTAAACTATATTAAATTAATAATTAATCTAACCTGTTATAATAAAATTACATTAAACTACAAATTAAAATAACTATATTATATATTTAAACACCTAACCCTACTCAAATTATTTAAATCTACACTTAAAAATTACAAAGTTACAAAAAACTAACTTACAAAAAATAACAAACACTAAATTACACAAAAAATAAACACTTAGCTACAAAAAATAAAAAAGAAATTATCAAAGCTTTAAACTAATTACACCTAATCTAAGGGCCCTATGAAAATAAAAAAGCCCCCCCAAAATAAAAAAAACCCTAGCCTACAATAAACTGATCCAATCAGCCAATAGAATGCAACCTCAATTCTATTGGCTGATTGCAACAGCCAATAAGAGTTTTTCTACCTTAATTCCGATTGGCTGATAGAATTCTTTCAGCCAATCGGAATCTAAGGGACGCCATCTTGGATGACATCACTTAAAGGAACCTTCATTCATCGGTAGTCGTCGGAAGGAAGAGGATGCTCCGCGTCGGATGTCTTGAAGATGGAGCCGATCTGCGTCGGATGGCTGAAGATAGAAGATGCCGTCTGGATGAAGACTTCTGCCCATCTGGAGGACCACTTCGCCCAGCTTGGATGAAGACTTCTTCCGGCTTTGTTGAGGACTTCGGCCCAGTTGGATGAAGAGTAGTTTAGTTTAGGCTAGGGGTTTTTATTATTTTGGGGGGACTTATTTTTATTTTGATAGGGCTATTAGATTAGGTGTAATTAGTTTAAATTTCTGTAATTTGTTTATTATTTTCTGCAATTTAGTGTTTGTTTTTTTGTACTTTAGCTAATTTAATTTAATTTAGGTAATTGTTGTTAATTTAGTTAATTTATTTAATAATAGTGTAGTGTTAGGTGTTATTGTAACTTAGGTTAGGTTTTATTTTACAGGTACTTTTGTATTTATTTTAGCTAGGTAGTTATTAAATAGTTAATAACTATTTAGTAACTATTCTACCTATTTAAAATAAATACAAACTTGCCTGTAAAATAAAAATAAACCCTAAGATAGCAACAATGTAACTATTAGTTATATTGTAGCTAGCTTAGGGTTTATTTTACAGGTAAGTATTTAGTTTTAAATAGGAATTATTTAGTTATTAATAGTAGGTTTTATTTAGATTTATTTTAATTATATTTAAGTTAGGGGTGTTAAGGTTAGACTTAGGTTTAGGGGTTAATAAATTTAATATAGTGGCTGTCAGCCGCTTTGGAATCAGTCCGGGATGCAACCCAACTGCTAGCGTGAATAGAAAGCACACGCTAGCACACTGAGAAATATCCAGGACGTGACCCACTCAGGAAACAGATGAGAAAGATTACAAAAAATAATAGTTGCTCAGGATGCAGGGAAACCACAAAGGAAAAAACGTCCCTTTAAGCAGGTCAAAGAATATAAAGGAAATGCTCTTATTTGCAGCTTAGAAAAAAGGTCCTCATTAGCAGGCTTGTAACAAAGTTCCCTTTTGCAGCTTTGAAAAAGTAAATGTCCCTTTAAGCAGGCTTATAACAAAACAGAAAGTCAAAGTTCTCCTTTGCAGCTTGTAAAAGAAAATGTCCCTTTAAGCAGGTTTATAACAAAACAGAAAGTCAAAGTTCTCCTTTGCAGTTTGTAAAAGAAAATGTCCCTTTAAGCAGGTTTATACCAAAACAGAAAGTCAAAGTTCTCCTTTGCAGTTTGTAAAAGAAAATGTCCCTTTAAGCAGGTTTTATTAATCAAAGAAAGGATTGTGGAATAAGGCAAAAGCAAGGTCAGGCAGGCAGAAGTCGGCATCCAAACATAAGCAAAAAAGGGTTAAGGCATAAGGCTTGGTCAGACAGGCAGAAGTCGGTATCCAAATATCAGCAAAAGGGTTAAGGCAAAAGGCTTGGTCAAACAGGCAGAAGTCGGAATCCAAATAACAGCAAAAGGGTTAAGGCAACAGGCTTGGTCAGGCAGGCAGAAGTCGGTATCAAGAAAACAGATTTTGACAAGGTACTCACAAACTCCAAGGGGAACAAACAAACGGGCCCCGATTCAGATCTCCCACCGTGGTTTAAAGGCAGGAGCGGCAACGTCATCAGAGGGGTGTGTCGAGAAAGCGTTGCGTTGCTAAGCAACGTGACGTCAGTCACACAGAGAAGATCCGGGAGCCGCGGCAACACGGCAATGAACGGTACGGAATCATGACAGCACCCCCTCCTCAAGGACCCCTCCGGGGGACAGGACCAGGCCTATCAGGATGAGTCTTGTGGAAGGTCTTGATCAAAGTAGGAGCATTTACTTGATGAGCCGGTTCCCAAGAACGTTCCGTGACTGGATAACCTTTCCAATGAATGAGATAATACAATTTCTTGCCACGCAACTTGGAATCTAGAATATGGCTGATCTCAAACTCAGGGTATCCATGCACAAATAACGGTGGAGGTTTAGAAAAAGGCTTAGAATACCTGTTAGTCATCACAGGTTTTAAAAGAGAAACATGGAATACCGGATGGACTTTGAGAGTCTTGGGTAAAGCCACCCGATAAGCAGTGGAACACACCTGACCCAGTATTCGGAAAGGACCCACGTATCGTGGTCCCAATTTGTTAGAAGGTTGTTTCAGGCGAAGAAATCGAGAGGAAATCCAAACTTTATCACCAGGGCGATATTTGGGAGCTTTCTTCCGTTGAAGGTCTGAAAAGAACTTGTAACGTCTAGAAGTTACAGAAAGAATTCGATGTATTTTCTGCCAATGTCGAGTTAATCTTCGGGCTGTAAGATCAGAAGCAGGATTCACTGTGGAGGAAGTATGCAAAGGGAATGTTCTGGGTTGATATCCGTAAGCTGCATGAAAAGGAGAAGTCTGAAGGGAGGAATTGTACCGGGCATTATGAGCCAATTCAGCCAAAGGAAGGTAAGAAGTCCAGTTAGAGTGATAATGATCCACATAATGTCTAAGATATGTTTCAAGACACTGGTTTACTCTTTCAGTCTGGCCATTCGATTGTGGGTGGTGAGAAGTAGAGAGAGATATAGTAGTTCCAAAATGTTTACAAAGTGACCTCCAAAATCGAGAAACAAACTGTACCCCTCTATCTGAAACAATATCTAGAGGAAATCCATGGATTCTTACAATATGTGAAATAAAAAGTTCAGAGAGTCTTTTGGCAGATGGTAATCCTGGTAATGGTACAAAATGGGCAGTCTTAGTGAACCTGTCGACCACCACCCAGATAGTATTGTTTCCAGCGGACAAGGGAAGGTCGGTAATGAAGTCCATGGATACATGAGTCCAAGGCTGGTGAGGTATAGGCAATGGTTGGAGCAATCCTGAAGGAAGTTGGCGTGGAGTTTTGTTCATGGCACATTGTGTGCATACTGAGACGTAATCCTTCACATCTTGAGAGAGAGTAGGCCACCAGACATGTTGTTTGAGGTTTCGAGTGGTAATACTGATGCCAGGATGTCCAGAAAGGGGACTATCATGAGCCCAAAATAAAATCTTGGAACGAAGACGTTCAGGAACAAAGAGTAAACCATCGGGAGGTTTACAGGACAAAGGAAGATTCTCTTGAGCAGACTGTAATTCTTGTAACCAGGAAGTTGTTAACTGGGCTATGACTTCATGAGGTTGGAGAATGGTACCAGACTCAGGAACTGGGGTATCTTGAAATTGTCTGGAAAGGGCGTCTGCTTTAATATTTTTTGAACCAGGTATGTAAGACAAATTATAGTGAAACCGGGAGAAGAATAATGACCAGCGTGCTTGCCTGGAATTCAATCGTTTGGCTGTTTGGAGATACAGAAGGTTCTTATGATCAGTGAGGATAGTAAATGGCAAAGAAGTACCTTCCAGCCAATGTCTCCATTCATCCAATGCCATTTTGATGGCAAGCAACTCTTTATTCCCTACGTCATAGTTAAATTCAGAAGGATTGAATTTTTTAGAGAAGAAAGCAACAGGATGAATCTTTCCAGTCTCTGGTATTCGTTGAGACAGAACAGCTCCAGCAGCAACAGAGGAAGCATCAACTTCCAGGATAAATTGAAACTCAGGATTTGGATGACGGAGAATAGGTGCTGAGGAAAAAGCTTCTTTGAGAGACTCAAAAGCTTCTATAGCCTCAGGAGGCCATTTTTTACAGTTTTGTCCTTTTCTAGTGAGAGAAGTAAGAGGAGAAGTAATAGTAGCAAAATTCTTGATGAACTTCCTGTAGTAGTTGGCGAAGCCTAGAAAACGTTGTAAAGCCTTCAAAGAATCAGGTCTAGGCCAATCCAAAATGGCAGAAAGTTTAGTAGGGTCCATTTCAAATCCAGATGCCGATATTACATAACCCAGAAAGGGTATGGATTTTTGATGGAAAGAACATTTCTCCAGTTTAGCAAACAGATGGAATTCTCTTAAACGTTGAAGTACTTTCTTGACGTGGTGCACATGATCTTGGTGGTTCTGAGAAAAAATTAAGATGTCGTCAAGGTATATGATGACAAAGATATTCAAAAAATCACGAAAGATCTCGTTTACAAAATGTTGAAAAACCGCCGGAGCATTGCATAGCCCGAAGGGCATGACCAAATATTCATAATGCCCAAATCGAGTGTTAAAGGCAGTCTTCCACTCATCTCCTTTGCGTATACGGATCAGATTGTATGCACCACGTAGGTCGAGTTTGGTGAATATGATGGCTCCCTGAAGATAAGTAAAAAGTTCAGGAATAAGGGGTAGAGGATAACTGTTCTTGATGGTAATCTGATTTAATCCTCGATAATCAATACAGGGTCTTAATCCGCCATCCTTTTTTCCTACAAAAAAGAAACCAGCCCCTACAGGGGAAGAGGAGGGTCGAATAAATCCTCTAGCCAGATTGTCTTTAATATATTCTTCCAAAGCCATGTTTTCTGGTTTAGAAAGTGGATATGTCTTGCCTCGAGGATAGGCAGCCCCGGGAAGGAGATCAATGGGACAATCAAAAGGGCGGTGAGGAGGAAGACGTTCAGCTTCTTTTTTGGAGAAAACATCCACAAAGTCATGATAAGGCATAGGTAAGGAGTCCGGAGTTTCAACTGTGAGAGCAATAGTGAGTGGTAACTTGGTAATCTTTTGAAGACATTTAGTCTGGCATGTAGATCCCCAGGAAGTGAGTTCACCGAAAGTCCAAGAAAAAATGGGATTGTGAATTTGGAGCCAGGGTAATCCCAAGATAATGGGAAATTGCGGAGTGGGGATGACATCAAAACAAATTGTCTCGGAATGAAGTATTCCTACGGTGAGGAGTAAGGGTTGAGTAGAAAACTGA
The DNA here is from genome assembly GCF_027579735.1 of Bombina bombina. NCBI lineage: Eukaryota > Metazoa > Chordata > Amphibia > Anura > Bombinatoridae > Bombina > Bombina bombina. Next base: position 1,153,860,232 of record NC_069500.1, on the reverse strand, counting down.
ATATATCCAGAACCCAAAGGATCTCCACTGACCGTAGAGACTGAAATGGAATACTCCTTCTTTAGTAAGGGTATAGAGTGAGTAGAGACGAATGTAGAGTCAATGAACACTCCTCCAGCACCAGAATCAATCAGAGCTTGGGTATAAATCTTCTTATGTCCAATCAGAAGGGTTACTGGAACAAAGAGCTTCTTGTACAGGGAATGGCAACTGTTTTGGCTTAACTCAGTTCCCTGGACTAGAGTTAAGCCCTTGCTTTTACTGGCCTAGTAGGACAATCCCTTAATAAATGCCCTTTAAGGCCACAGTACAGACATAAGCCAAGAGTCCGTCTTCTCAAGCGTTCAGTCTCAGTTAATTTTATACTTCCCACTTCCATGGGTTCAGCCTGATCAGTAGTAGGAGAGACTGGAGTGACTGGATTAGAAAAACGAGGAGCCAAACGAAAAGGAGTTCGAGTTGAAGACCTCTGTGTTCTATCCTTTTCTTGTTGGCGTTCACGAAACCTGGCGTCGAGACTGATACAGAGATTTATTAAGGCTTCTAAGGACTCTGGAAGTTCACGATACACCAATTCATCCTTGAGACGCTCAGAAAGTCCTTTACGGAAAGCGGCTCTGAGTGCTCCCTGATTCCAAGTGGTTTCAGAGGCAAGGGTGCGGAACTCAATAGCGTATTGAGAGACTGGTTGATTACCTTGACGTAAATCCAGGAGAGTGGCTTCAGCAGCGGATGACCTTCCAGGTTTATCGAATACATTTGAGAACATAGATAGAAATGTATCAACATCCAAAAGTATAGGATCATTCTTTTCTAGCAAAGGTGATACCCAAGCCAAGGCTTTTCCTTTCATTAAGGAAATAAGAAATGTGATTCTAGAAGAGGGAGTAGCAAAAAGAGTAGGGCTATTTCGGAAATGAAGACGGCATTGATTCAGAAAGCCTCTACAATCTTCAGGATTCCCATCATATTTATCCGGAAGAGGTATCCTGGGACTTAGTTGTACCTGAGACTGATTGTTAGGAATCGAAGGAGGTAATGCCTCAATAGGATTAGGATTGGGATTAGGATTGGGAGGTGCGGTAGCAACCAAATTTTGTAATAGAGCAGTTATTTGATCAAGTTAAGTGTCCAGAGACTGCAGGTGAGTGGCATGAGATCCCAAAAGCTGTCCCTGGTGAGCCACGGCCATGGATAATTCAGTGGGGTCCATTTTTATGGCCCGTTTGTAATGTCAGCCGCTTTGGAATCAGTCCGGGATGCAACCCAACTGCTAGCGTGAATAGAAAGCACACGCTAGCACACTGAGAAATATCCAGGACGTGACCCACTCAGGAAACAGATGAGAAAGATTACAAAAAATAATAGTTGCTCAGGATGCAGGGAAACCACAAAGGAAAAAACGTCCCTTTAAGCAGGTCAAAGAATATAAAGGAAATGCTCTTATTTGCAGCTTAGAAAAAAAGGTCCTCATTAGCAGGCTTGTAACAAAGTTCCCTTTTGCAGCTTTGAAAAAGTAAATGTCCCTTTAAGCAGGCTTATAACAAAACAGAAAGTCAAAGTTCTCCTTTGCAGCTTGTAAAAGAAAATGTCCCTTTAAGCAGGTTTATAACAAAACAGAAAGTCAAAATTCTCCTTTGCAGTTTGTAAAAGAAAATGTCCCTTTAAGCAGGTTTATACCAAAACAGAAAGTCAAAGTTCTCCTTTGCAGTTTGTAAAAGAAAATGTCCCTTTAAGCAGGTTTTATTAATCAAAGAAAGGATTGTGGAATAAGGCAAAAGCAAGGTCAGGCAGGCAGAAGTCGGCATCCAAACATAAGCAAAAAAGGGTTAAGGCATAAGGCTTGGTCAGACAGGCAGAAGTCGGTATCCAAATATCAGCAAAAGGGTTAAGGCAAAAGGCTTGGTCAAACAGGCAGAAGTCGGAATCCAAATAACAGCAAAAGGGTTAAGGCAACAGGCTTGGTCAGGCAGGCAGAAGTCGGTATCAAGAAAACAGATTTTGACAAGGTACTCACAAACTCCAAGGGGAACAAACAAACGGGCCCGATTCAGATCTCCCGCCGTGGTTTAAAGGCAGGAGCGGCAACGTCATCAGAGGGGTGTGTCAAGAAAGCGTCACGTTGCTAAGCAACGTGACGTCAGTCACACAGAGAAGATCCGGGAGCCGCGGCGACACGGCAATGAACGGTACGGAATCATGACAGTGGCGGTGACGTTGGGGATGGCAGATTAGGGGTTAATAAGTATAATGTCGGTGGCAGTGGTGTAGGGGCGGCAGATTAGGGGTTAATAGCATAATGTAGGTGGCGGTGGGCACCAGGAGTGGCAGGATAGGGTTTAATACGTTTATTAGAGTGGCGGTGGGCTCCGGGAGCAGCAAGATAGGGGTTAATACGTTTATTAGAGTGGCGGTTTAGGGTTAATAACTTTATTTAGTTGAGGAGGGGTCCGTGAGCAGCGGGATAGGGTTAAAACAGTGTAGTATAGTGTGGGTGTTTGGTGACAGTATACCAATAAAGCTGGGGAAAAAGCCAAAGAGCAGCGAGATCAATAACTGTCAGTTAACAACAGTCTGCTGCTCATCACGCCGTCCTTGGTGCTCGGCTTTTTGACAGCTTTTTTGGTAACTTTGGAGAACGTATTCAGGTCTGCGGCAGTGAAGTTAGGTGATCATATAGTAGATGCCTATATATTTTTTTTTAGTAAACAACCCAAGGTATTGATCTAAGCCAATTTTGATATATTTAATGCCAAAGTTTTGCAGCAAAATGCGATCATATTAAAAAAATTGTTAACTTTTTCACAAACTTTAGGGATGTCACTGCAATTATTTACATACCCTTTGTGCAGTCATAACACTTGTGCAGTCATAACACTAATGGATGTAAAAGCTTCTCTGGGTTCCCTTTTGTTCGGAAATAGCAGACATGCATGGCTTTGCCATTGCTTTTTGGTAATAAGACGGCCGCTAATTGCAGCTGTGCACCCCACTTCTGATATCCCCAGCAGTTAAGGGGTTAGTCAGGTAGCTTGTAAGGTTAAATGTAGCTACAGTGTAGAGATTACCCTCTCACCTGATACCTCCCATCCTGATCCCTAACAGATCTCTCCTAAACAGCTCTCTTTCCTCCCTCACCCTCCACTGGTCACCACCATCTTAGGTACTGCCAGTTTTAGTGCTTTCTTTTAATACATGTTTTATTTTCTGCAGTATAAGAGTCCCCAACACCCTGATCCCTCCCAAAAAGCTCTCTAACCCTCCCCCTCTGTCTGCCACTACCCATTTTATATACATTTATGATTTTAAATTATTTTAAAAAACAAGAATAACATATTTTCTGCATTGTAGTGGCCCCCTCACCCTCCCCACCACTCCCGTCCAAGCAATCCATTTCTAGGGCTCCTCCTCTCCTACAATTGCAATTTACTCCCTCTCTCCCTCCCTTTCCGGTCTCAATGTTTTGTTTTTTCTGCAGTGTAGCGGTCCTGTCTGTTCCCTCCCTCTCCAGTGATGGGCAGCCTACCCAACCACCTCTGGCTGACCCTCCCACACCACCAACGGTTGCCACAACCGCTACCCAATGCGGAGAGGAACACAGAGTGTCTCTCTCTGCACTGCTATTTCTGCACTGCCCCACTCGTGAAGAGGTTAAGAAGCAGCAGTCTTAATACCTATAAGGCTGCATGCTGCTTGGGCCCCGCAACCTTATAAATGAAGGCAATATTTGTTTAAATTCTCAAACTCACGCACATTTTAAAAGTGAAAGAAATAGGAGGCCCATTTCTGAAATAAACATTTAAATCATTAATATAAAATAAATTGTAAAAGCTGCTGTTATATAAACGAAAGAAAGGAAAACACAGTGTAAAAGTAATGTGTTGTAGCAATATAACAAGTTATAATTAATGTAATACTGTAAGCCACAAATGTCCAAAAACAGCCAATTACCATGTTTCATAAGTAACAGAAATGAAAGAAAGGTTTTCAGATTTTGCATAAACTGCCAACTAGGGTAAATACAGATGAAGAGTTACACAGGTCACTAAAAGCAAAATGACAGAATTAATAACAAAGCAGTTAAATGGTACATGCCATTTATTGTATCCAGTGGTATCTCATGCACTTTAACACAAAAACTCTCACTAAAACATTTTTGGAAAGTTATAAGAAATTTAAATATGTTGAAACTAAAGGACATTTAACTTACCAGGGTTAAACAATGTTCTTGTAAATGTAAAAAAGAATTCAGTCCATTTAAAATGAATATAATTGCCCTTCTGTTTCGTTAAGTGTGCAGTCTCAGAAAAATGTCACTAGAATTATATGGGAGTTCACCTCTTTCCACTGTATATTTTACAATGTCTTTGTTGCAAAATTCCTGGCTACTTTTGTTTTAAATCCTAAACTTTTTTTTATCTATAGTGACATCATTTGTAATATTGAAAGTCCCATTCTCACTTTTATACTATATACTGATCTCTATTATTTCTTCACTAATTCCTCCTTGTTACACCACCCTTAAACATACCTGAGATTACTTGATCTTCAGGCTCTACTCACATTTATGTCTGTATTCCACAGTGATAATGATGATAATGACAAGGTTAAATTGACAATCTATGACTAAGCGCTGCATCTAACATAAAATGTTTCAGTCTGGGGGACCCCTTCCATGTGTCTCAAGTTTTAAGAAGTCTGTAATAAAAGTCTGTCTTTAGATTTTGATCCACGACATGCAAGCACATTTTTGTATGAATTGGGATAACTTGATAATGATAGTATTTTGATTTCATGTAACAATCAATACTATTAAAAAAAACTTAATTAAAGGAATACTAAACCCACATTTTTTCTTTTATGATTCGGATTTTAAGCAACTTTCTAATTTACTCCATTTATCAATTTAAGCCACCAATCAGCTACATTTAGCCACCAATCAGCTGCATTTAGCCACCAATCAGCAAGCACTACCCAGGTGCTGAACCTAAAATCTTCTAAGCTTTCATTCCTGCTTTTCAAATATAGATACCAAAATAAGAAAAAATGATAATAGAAGTAAATTAGAAAGTTTTATTAATGTTATGTATTTATGAATCAATGCATTTCTACAAAAAAGAAACATATTGGCACTGTGATCAGGAGATAAAGGGAAAAAAAATGATTTTAGGATTAACCCTAGAAAGCTCATTTTCATGTTTCGTGAATGAAAAAACAAATTACTGGGTTTTCCTATAAGAATGTAAATAGATGTTAACAAACCAAATACCATAGATATAACTGTGCATTGACTTTAAACTAAATATTCAAATATGTACCAATATATAGCAGTGTTAGCATTTTGCTCAACAGAAGTTTAAAGTATCTATATTGATGTGAAGTAGCAAATAGCACACATACACAACACTGTACATATATTATAAATTAAATGTTCTCATATGTTTTAATATGTAGCAGATTTAGGCCTAGATTTAGAGTTCGGCGGTAAAAGGGCTGTTAACGCTCCGCGGGCTTTTTTCTGGCCGCACCATAAATTTAACTCTGGTATCGAGAGTTCAAACAAATGCTGCGTTAGGCTCCAAAAAAGGAGCGTAGAGCATTTTTACCGCAAAAGCAACTCTCGATACCAGAGTTGCTTACGGACGCGGCCGGCCTCAAAAACGTGCTCGTGCACGATTCCCCCATAGGAAACAATGGGGCTGTTTGAGCTGAAAAAAAACCTAACACCTGCAAAAAAGCAGCGTTCAGCTCCTAACGCAGCCCCATTGTTGTCTATGGGGAAACACTTCCTACGTCTGCACCTAACACCCTAACATGTACCCCGAGTCTAAACACCCCTAGCCTTACACTTATTAACCCCTAATCTGCCGCCCCCGCTATCGCTGACCCCTGCATATTTTTTTAAACCCCTAATCTGCCGCTCCGTAAACCGCCGCCACCTACGTTATCCCTATGTACCCCTAATCTGCTACCCCTAACACCGCCGACCCCTATATTATATTTATTAACCCCTAACCTGCCCCCCACAACGTCGCCGACACCTGCCTACACTTATTAACCCCTAATCTGCCGAGCGGACCTGAGCGCTACTATAATAAATGTATTAACCCCTAATCCGCCTCACTAACCCTATCATAAATAGTATTAACCCCTAATCTGCCCTCCCTAACATCGCCGACACCTAACTTCAATTATTAACCCCTAATCTTCCGATCGGAGCTCACCGCTATTCTAATAAATGGATTAACCCCTAAAGCTAAGTCTAACCCTAACACTAACACCCCCCTAAGTTAAATATAATATTTATCTAACGAAATAAATTAACTTTTATTAAATAAATTATTCCTATTTAAAGCTAAATACTTACCTGTAAAATAAACCCTAATATAGCTACAATATAAATTATAATTATATTATAGCTATTTTAGGATTAATATTTATTTTACAGGCAACTTTGTAATTATTTTAACCAGGTAAAATAGCTATTAAATAGTTAAGAACTATTTAATAGTTACCTAGTTAAAATAATAACAAATTTACCTGTAAAATAAATCCTAACCTAAGTTATAATTAAACCTAACACTACCCTATCAATAAAATAATTAAATAAACTACCTACAATTACCTACAATTAACCTAACACTACACTATCAATAAATTAATTAAACACAATTCCTACAAATAAATACAATTAAATAAACTAGCTAAAGTACAAAAAATAAAAAAGAACTAAGTTACAGAAAATAAAAAAATATTTACAAACATAAGAAAAATATTACAACAATTTTAAACTAATTACACCTACTCTAAGCCCCCTAATAAAATAACAAAGCCCCCCAAAATAAAAAATTCCCTACCCTATTCTAAATTAAAAAAGTTACAAGCTCTTTTACCTTACCAGCCCTGAACAGGGCCCTTTGCGGGGCATGCCCCAAGAATTTCAGCTCTTTTGCCTGTAAAAAAAAACATACAATACCCCCCCCCCAACATTATAACCCACCACCCACATACCCCTAATCTAACCCAAACCCCCCTTAAATAAACCTAACACTAAGCCCCTGAAGATCTTCCTACCTTGTCTTCACCATCCAGGTATCACCGATCCGTCCTGGCTTCAAGATCTTCATCCAACCCAAGCGGGGGTTGGCGATCCATAATCCGGTCCAGAAGAGGCTCCAAAGTCTTCCTCCTATCCGGCAAGAAGAGGACATCCGGACCGGCAAACATCTTCTCCAAGCGGCATCTTCGATCTTCTTCCATCCGGAGCGAAGCGGCAGGATCCTGAAGACCTCCAGCGCGGAACATCCATCCGGACCGACGACTGAACGACGAATGACTGTTCCTTTAAGGGACGTCATCCAAGATGGCGTCCCTCGAATTCCGATTGGCTGATAGGATTCTATCAGCCAATCGGAATTAAGGTAGGAATTTTCTGATTGGCTGATGGAATCAGCCAATCAGAATCAAGTTCAATCCGATTGGCTGATCCAATCAGCCAATCAGATTGAGCTCGCATTCTATTGGCTGTTCCGATCAGCCAATAGAATGCGAGCTCAATCTGATTGGCTGATTGGATCGGCCAATCGGATTGAACTAGATTCTGATTGGCTGATTCCATCAGCCAATCAGAAAATTCCTACCTTAATTCCGATTGGCTGATAGAATCCTATCAGCCAATCGGAATTCGAGGGACGCCATCTTGGATGACGTCCCTTAAAGGAACAGTCATTCGTCGTTCAGTCGTCGGTCCGGATGGATGTTCCGCGCTGGAGGTCTTCAGGATCCTGCCGCTTCGCTCCGGATGGAAGAAGATCGAAGATGCCGCTTGGAGAAGATGTTTGCCGGTCCGGATGTCCTCTTCTTGCCGGATAGGAGGAAGACTTTGGAGCCTCTTCTGGACCGGATTATGGATCGCCAACCCCCGCTTGGGTTGGATGAAGATCTTGGAGCCAGGACGGATCGGTGATACCTGGATGGTGAAGACAAGGTAGGAAGATCTTCAGGGGCTTAGTGTTAGGTTTATTTAAGGGGGGTTTGGATTAGATTAGGGGTATGTGGGTGGTGGGTTGTAATGTTGGGGGGGGGTATTGTATGGTTTTTTTTTACAGGCAAAAGAGCTGAAATTCTTGGGGCATGCCCCGCAAAGGGCCCTGTTCAGGGCTGGTAAGGTAAAAGAGCTTGTAACTTTTTTAATTTAGAATAGGGTAGGGAATTTTTTATTTTGGGGGGCTTTGTTATTTTATTAGGGGGCTTAGAGTAGGTGTAATTAGTTTAAAATTGTTGTAATATTTTTCTTATGTTTGTAAATATTTTTTTATTTTCTGTAACTTAGTTCTTTTTTATTTTTTGTACTTTAGCTAGTTTATTTAATTGTATTTATTTGTAGGAATTGTGTTTAATTAATTTATTGATAGTGTAGTGTTAGGTTAATTGTAGGTAATTGTAGGTAGTTTATTTAATTATTTTATTGATAGGGTAGTGTTAGGTTTAATTATAACTTAGGTTAGGATTTATTTTACAGGTAAATTTGTTATTATTTTAACTAGGTAACTATTAAATAGTTCTTAACTATTTAATAGCTATTTTACCTGGTTAAAATAATAACAAAGTTGCCTGTAAAATAAATATTAATCCTAAAATAGCTATAATATAATTATAATTTATATTGTAGCTATATTAGGATTTATTTTACAGGTAAGTATTTAGCTTTAAATAGGAATAAGTTATTTAATAAGAGTTAATTTATTTTGTTAGATAAAAATTATATTTAACTTAGGGGGGTGTTAGTGTTAGGGTTAGACTTAGCTTTAGGGGTTAATACATTTATTAGAATAGCGGTGAGCTCCGGTCGGCAGATTAGGGGTTAATAATTGAAGTTAGGTGTCGGCGATGCTAGGGAGGGCAGATTAGGGGTTAATACTATTTATGATAGGGTTAGTGAGGCGGATTAGGGGTTAATACATTTATTATAGTAGCGCTCAGGTTCGCTCGGCAGATTAGGGGTTAATAAGTGTAGGCAGGTGTCGGCGACGTCGAGGGGGGCAGATTAGGGGTTAATAAATATAATATAGGGGTCGGCGATGTTAGGGCAGCAGATTAGGGGTACATAGGGATAACGTAGGTGGCGGCGATTTGCGGTCGGAAGATTAGGGGTTAATTATTTTAAGTAGCTGGCGGCGACGTTGTGGGGGGCAAGTTAGGGGTTAATAAATGTAATACAGGGGTCGGCGGGGTTAGGGGCAGCAGATTAGGGGTACATAAATATAACGTAGGTGGCGGTCGGCAGATTAGGGGTTAAAAATTTTAATCGAGTGGCGGCGGTGTTGGGGGACCTCGGTTTAGGGGTACATAGGTAGTTTATGGGTGTTAGTGTACTTTAGGGTACAGTAGTTAAGAGCTTTATAAACCGGCGTTAGCCAGAAAGCTCTTAACTCCTGCTATTTTCAGGCGGCTGGAGTTTTGTCGTTAGAGCTCTAACGCTCACTTCAGAAACGACTCTAAATACCAGCGTTAGAAAGATCCCATTGAAAATATAGGCTACGCAAATGGCGTAGGGGGATCTGCGGTATGGAAAAGTCGCGGCTGAAAAGTGAGCGTTAGACCCTTTAATCACTGACTCCAAATACCAGCGGGCGGCCAAAACCAGCGTTAGGAGCCTCTAACGCTGGTTTTGACGGCTACCGCCGAACTCCAAATCTAGGCCTTAGTGTTTTGCCTAACATCCACTCAAACTCAATATAGAAAATACATGAAGTACACTTATTATGGTGGGCAATTGAGGGTGTGTGTTATGCGTGAAGAGGTGCAGATTTAAAAAAAAAAAAAAAAAAAAAAAAAAAGCTGCAGAACCTCTGACAGAATGAGCAGAAAAAGATAAATCAATTTTAGCTTCTTTCATAACCCATTTAACCCATCTTGCAATAGAAGTAGAGGAAACAGGAGCAAAAGGAGAGACAAAAGAAATTAGTAATTGAGAAGAGGAAAATTTTCTAAAGGATAATGTTTTAGGTTCATAAACTTTTAAACATTGGGCAACATATAAATTAGGTTCAGAAGGTAAGTACGGATACAATATAGAAGAAGATAAAGTTTTAGTTCTACGAGACAGAAGAAAACTCTTCTAAAGGAAATAAGACATAGAAGGGTAGCTAATTTAGCTGACAATTGTTTTCAATTTAAGAAATGATTGGAAGGCCAAAATTTAAACAGGGAAAAAAAAAAAATATACATCCCAAAATAAATTGTATTTAGGAACTGGGGAACGTTGAAGTCTGAAAGCTTTCAAAAGTTTACAAATAAGGGGATGTTGACCAATAGGGGAATTATTAATCAAAGAATGAAAAGCTGAAAGATAAGAAATTGACTACATGGCAGATATCTGCTGAAAATGGATCGAAATTCCTTTGTAAACACCAGCTAGACCATTTAGATCAAGCTGCGTTATAGCATTTACTTGTACCAGGAGCAATTGAATTTCTGATAAGGTTTTTTTGCTCCTTCAGAAAGGCCGTCGAGAGAGAAAGGTCCCCCAAAATCATCAATGCTACTAGATTGAGGGAATGAGATGAAATTAGAGTATGAAATTCTCTGTCTGGATTTAGAAGATTTTGTTGTTGAGAAAGAAGAGGAGGAGGAAGGAAGGACAGTTCTAGAATAGAAAGGGAACCAAGGTTGAGTTGGCCAGAAGGGAGTTATTATCAAAAGAGAAATCTGATCTCTCTGAATGATCAAAATTGTTCTCACAATCATAGAAAATGGAGGAAAAGCTCCTTGAAGGGACCAAGTTTGAAGGAAGGTGTCTATTGCTTTTGCTTCTGGATCTGGACGCCAACTGAAGTATGGGAGCAATTGAAAGCTCAATCGAGAGGCAAATAAATCTATACAAAAATGACTTCTCAAATTTAGAAGAGAAAGAAAAACCTTTTGATTCAAATTCCATTCGCTCGCATCCCTCAAATAGCGAGATCCCCAATCTGCAGAAACGTTTGAAAGCCCAGGAATGTACTCTGCTTTGATTGAAATATTTTTGTTGAGACAGAAATGAATGAAATCCTTTGTTATAAGTGAAAGATCTCTGGATTTCGTACCTCCCAGGCAATTCAGGTAATGAACTGCTGACACATTGTCCATGCGGAGGAGAATGGACACTGGGGAAGAAAATTGTAGAAAACTTTTGATAGCAAAAGAACCTGCTAAAAGCTCCAGACAATTTATATGAAGTTCTTTCTCCCCATGAGACCATTCTTTCTCCCCATGAGACCATTTTCCTCTGGAGATACAAGGCCCACAACATGCACCCCATCCTGAACTGCTTGCATCTGATTCTATGATTAGGTATGGGGATTTTCCGAAAATTACTCTGCCGTTTCAGACTTCTATGTTTGAAAACCACCAAAGAAGTTCTTCTCTTGCTTCCTTTGAAAGAGAAATTCATATGGCTGTAAGAAAGACACAGTTGTAAATTGTAATTTTTTTAATCTTTGGAGTTCTCTGTAATGTAAAGGGACTGGAAAAATAGCCTGAATACAAGATGAAAGTAACCCTACTATCCTGACTATTGTTCTGATGGATACAAATTGTTTTGATAGGGTTTTAGAGATCTCCTTCTTGATATTCTTTAATTTCTGAAGAGGAAGACTGAGAGTCGAATTCAAAGTATTTATCTGAAATCCCAGAAATATAAGGGATCTTGTAGGAGAGAGGATACATTTTTCTTTGTTAAAAATGAAACCTAGATTCTCTAATAGAGAAATGGTGGTTGATAAATGATTTTTTTAAAATAATAATACATGGTTTATGATAAGAAAATTGTCTAGATAAATTAGAATCCGAATTCCTCTCATTCTTAACCAGGATAATACTGGTTTTAAGACTTTGTTAAAAAGCCAAGAGGCAGAAGAAAGACCAAAAGGAAGACAAGTAAAGCTCCAAAATTGGTCTTTCCACATAAATGTTAGAAATTTCCATTTGGATTGATGAACGGGACTGAAAGATAAGCATCCGAGAGGTCTAAACAAACCAACCAATCGTTGTCTGTTAAACACTCTCTTAAAAGATGGATACCTTCTGTTTAGAAATACACCACAAATTAATTTAACATTCTTAAATTTATGACAGGACGAAACTGCTCGTTTTTCTTCTTCATCACTAGATTGCTGAGAAATAAATCTGGGGAAAAAGGAACCCGAACAATAGCGTTTTTTGCAAAAAGGTGTTGAATCTCCTCCTGAACCAGGGTTAAATCTAACTTTGAAAAATTAATTGGATTGGGGTAATCTATTTGAGTTGGAAGAGAGGGGAAATCTATGAGGACTCCTAAAGTGGATTGAATTACCCATTGGTCTTGAGTAACGAAAGTCCAATTCTTTGCAAATTGAAGGATTCTTCCACCAACTATATGAGGGGGAAAAGGAAAAGGAGAAAAATGTGGAAGATTTACCTTGTGGGAAACGGGATCTCCCTCTGAATCGGAAGTTTCTCTGGTTCCATGGGTGGGCTCTGGATGGGAAAAATTGGTTGAAGGAGTCTTGAAACATTTGATTGGTTGAATTGTTGGGATTGGGCATTTGCAAATTGAGGTCTAGAAAAGGAGGTTCGGCCGGGAAAACAACCTCTAATTCTCCTGGCCCTGTCAGAGAAATTGTTCTGAAATATCTTTTTGAAAGATGTTTTGACTTCATTTAGTGTAGAAAAGGTATTGGCATACTTATTAAGATCTTTAAGAAATGGATCACCAAAAAGGAGATCATCTTCATCAGACTGAAGTTCGTTAGTTGCAGAATCAGTCATTTTATAGTCAATTTTGCGTAGAATATTTTTACGCTTTTCAATTGTCATAGAGACATTAATGTTTCCAAAAAAACTTAAAATGTGATAGACCCACTCTCTAACTGTATTAGGGACAAGTAATTCGTTATCAACTACAGAATTGTCAGATAATTCTAATAATCTGGTAATGGGGCCTAGAGAATCTAATAATTTGTCCTGACAATTTTACTCTTTTGGGAGGAAGGGACATTATGGCAATTTTTTTGTCTCCCCTGCCCATGGGAAGGTGAGTCTCAGATAGGAGATTTTTTGATTTAGAAACAAGTTTTTTACTAGCCTGTACGGCACTAGAGGGGTGGTGTCTCTTAATTGCAGATTAAGATGAATGAGCTCTGTCAGTTAAAAGAGCTGTAATCTTAGACATCCATTTCCCCATAGATGTATCTATCATAGTTTGAACTTTTTGTTCACTCATTTCAGGCTTATCAGAATTCTGAGATATATTTAAAATAAAATAATTTTCTGAAATATGTATAATATTAAATAATAAAGAATAAAATATTGTCTAAATATATTATACAGTTTAAGTAAATAATAGAAAAAAATTCTGACAGGAAAAAATAAATTAAATGCACTTAATATAATATATATATATAATAATATTAACGACCAGAAGATGGAGATAAATGCTTAGTAAATGGACTAAAGATAAAATAACAATATTAACGATTGATGAAGTAAACATTTTCACAGAACTAAAAGAGCAACAAAGTTACGATGTGATCACCACAGAGGATAAGGAGGCGGGAAGATGATGGGAATGATGTCGATAGAGACACACCCTAAGATGGTGACGGTCACGTGACCATAATGAAGAGAGAAGTTGGAGGAATAACAAAGAAAAATGGAGCAGAGAAAAAATGGAGCACGAAAATAAAAAAATGCACAAACAAATAACAGATAAGAGACAAAGAAAAAGTATATTAGGACTAATGAAAATCGAAAATAAAGAAGAAGAAAAGGTTTATAAAAACGGAAATAAAGAAAAAGAATATATAAACCGAAATAAATATTATTTAAACAGTAAACACTTTATGTTAAAAAATCATATAAGATATTCTAAAACTATAGGTCAAAGAAAATTGTATAAACAAAAAACGGAAAATAAAATAAATAAAAAATAAATAACTTTATTAGGAAAATAATAAAGGAATGATAAGGAGTGAAAGAATATTAAATACAATGAATAAGAACAAAATAGAAACAAAATAAATATTCTAATGACTGCTAAACAAATATAAGTATAAAGCAATTATATGTTATACTTATCTCTACAATATAAGCAAAAGAAAGAGGATGTTGTATTTTGTATTGGTCAGTTTATTGTGGTATGTTGTATTCTCATTGGCCAGTCTCTATTGTATTATACCGGTTTAACTGTCTAATTTTAGAAAATTGTAACTACCCTGTGTTAGTTTAACTTTTTTTTTTTTTTTTATTAAATTTTTATTGAGGTTGTGATTATTATACAGGCAAATAACATCTCAGTTTCATAAACACAAGGGAATCACAATACAATGTACATATTAAACACCAAAATAAACATAATTAGCCTCCCAGATATGCAAATAACAGTTAACCTCAGGTTTTCAATTAAGGATTGTCCCCTTTAGATATGGTATAAATGCAGATATAATGATTTCCCTCAATGGAAAATAGAGGCCTCTCTTGGACCCCCTGAAAGGTAGTTTAAATTAGAGTAGGGAAATTTAGGGGATAAAGTAAAATAATAAAGTGGGCCACTTTTGGACCCTAAATGGAGACAAATGGCTTGGTTTAATATATTTTGGGAACTTGTAATTGGACACAGCATAACATTCTAACCAGCTATACTAGTATTTGAATCTTCTATTAATTATAATATGGTTCACAAAATACACTTCTAAAATAGTTGGGAGAGGGAGCAGTCAAAAGGTCTGCCTGCTATGAACAGATAAGCTGTGAAGCTTCGATACTGAGGTCCTCAGCCTAATAAATAACCTTCATGTATATACACATAGACGACTTTAAGGGCTATGGTCTTTCATAATAAGGTCCTATAAGCTTAAGACTATAGTGGGAGAAAGGTAAAGGTCTATTAGTGCCCAGTAGCTACATTTCATAGTAGAGGATAAGTCAATAGTAGCATTAACAATATAGCTTGGATGGGTGTATGCTTCTGTGGCCTTAACCGGTCTCAGACTAGAAGATTACGTTCTATCCAATAGGGATTGTCTAGACATCTACCCCCTCATTATGCAGAGAAAATTCAGTAAACTAAATGATCCCACCCCATCTCGGCCGCTGACGGGGCGCAACCATAAATGAATATATCAGTAGAATACTCTGCAGATTAAATTGTGCCTGATAATCAGGGTAGCATTTTGAAATGTACAGAAGGGTGATTGACATCCGTATATATGAACTAGTTAAACCACCCAGGCTAGTCAGTAGCTTATAAGTAATTATTGGAGATACCCATGTTAGATAGAGTCTGTTGTTGAAATAGGGGCATTGCTGCGTCAGGCCCAGTCTAATCAGGAATGTTGCTGAGCTAATCTGAGAATGGACCCTCTTTTCTTGTAACATTTAGAAGGATATACAGTATACCCTTTTCAGGGATAAGTTTAACCATAATGCCACTACATCCTTTAGTCACTGGTATAACATTTTGATATTTAACTATCCATTTTCTTTCTCTAAAGTGGATATCCCTTTATTTAAAGGGATGAAACAGACAGATGGCAATAGGATCATGCATTAGTATATCTAAGCATAGGTAATATAAATACAAACTTAATTATTTACATGGCCAAAAGGGCTACTGATCACAAACATATATAAATGAAACATAACATATTTTAACTTTACAGCAAAACAAGTTTAGCCTTGGTCAACCCAGTAACAACGGAGTTAGAAGTTTGAAAGCATCTAGATAAAAACAATAAACAGATGGGAGACACAAGATGCCCAGCAGCACTTTATCTAAAGGGCTTAAGCAAAGATTAGAAATAGGATGACCAATTAAGGTGATAGGGGCGTTGTATGGCTATTATTAATTTCTCAGACGAAAATTTATCCTACAATTAATAGCTCTTTAATCCGCTATTCTAATGGGGATTGCGCTTACAAATAACAAGTGTTCACTATGGTGTCACTCCATTTCTACAGAACCAGCCCTGAGATTTGGATACGAGTCCTTACTACTTGCTCAGCCCACTCCATGGCGATCAACCTGGGCAACACTCACTTGGGCATAGGGTCCTGAGCAAAGTCGCAGTGGTAGAAAGATTAGAACTCTTAATTGATCTGTTCCCACCGGGCTGCAGCTGTCAGTAGTAGCGATTTGCTCACCACCTATTGTTTCTCCGATGCCCATCAAAGGTGGATATAGGCAAGTGGGATAGATCTCCCGGAACAAATAGGGAGACTCCTGCTTCTCGGGCTCAACCACAACTGCTTCCCGGGCTCCGCTATGGTAAGTATTCTGCTCCAGTAAATTAGTAAAGGCCTCTTCTCTATCTACAGGCCGAAATAACAAGCGTTCTTCAGCATCGGAAGATTGCGGGATCTCACTCCAGACACCGGCAACTGAATTCCCCAGCCTACACCTCAGGGGAAACAGAGCTCCTCCGGATGCATCTTCAGCATGCTCCATCTGGCCACAGGAACGAAGTGACTCTGCACCGACCGGAGCCAGCAGGGGAGGCGGACGTTCACGGGTACAATCCCGAAGTGGCTTGTCAGTGTTAGCAGGTGATACTTCCTCAGTATGTTGTGGTGGGAAGAGATATTTGTGCAGCTCCTCTGCTAAGTCCCTGAAGGAAACAGCTATAAGCTGGGTCATCCTAATCTCCCACCGATCGAGGGCCTCCATTTGTTAAACAAAATTCAGCTGTCTCTGTCGTTCAAATTCTGTATCAGGCTTAGTTCACCAAAAGAGATGGGTCTCCTCTCTATTGTCTCCTCTATTTCGCAGCTTAGAAGCTGTTGTACCCGGATATACCGGGGGGGTTAGATGAAGGCCTGACCTGTTTCTAGGCCGCCACTGCGTACCTTCTCGTTCCGGTACTTCAGGGCTGAAGTTGGCAACAAAACGTAGATCAAATTGCTCAGCAGAATCTGTAGTTTTAGGGTATACCAAATATGATCAGGAATGGTACCATAGCCTGGCTATATGCAGCAGAAATATATGCCAGACTCTTCAGCCTCTCAAATACACGACCATCATGGCCGCCGCCCGGAAGCATCCCCCCGTTAGTTTAACTTTTATATGTATTTATTATCTTTCTGGCATTATACTTTTAAAGGCTGCATTAATAGTAAAAGAAAGAGTTAGCAAAATATGAAGTCTCTGTTCTTGTAATAAAATCACAGCTAATACAACTATATTTCCCACCTTATTGTGGGACTTTTATGATGGACAATCACCATATGTTGACTAATCTTAGTTATGAAATCAGACCTTAATAATATTTGATCCATGATCAAAGCAAAAGTGTTGGTTATTCAAATATGCACGTATTTCGTTTTTGCTATAAATACCTACACTTGGTTAAAATTCCCTAAATTGGATCTATACAATTATTAGGGATTTTAACGAATATCTACATAATGGAGTGATTACTAGAAGTGCAACTCATGCCCAGTAATGCAGAATATCCAAGCCTCCCAGTTTATTAAGCTAGCCTGATTGGCACCTATTACCACACATGCAGTCCAAGCTCACACACCCAAACAAAACAATAACCAATCAATAGTGCTCATTTTGAGGGCAAGGTCATGGAACACTTAGTGATTGGTTACATGTTATGGTAATGCTAGGATCCAAATCACACATAGCGACTGTAGCCGTGCCACTTGTGACAAACTGGTACTGGTCACAATTAAGGGGCGTACATCTGAGGAACCTCGCTATTGGCTAATTAGTGGAACAGGGGGTTTTAAAAGGCCGAAATATTCTGCATTCAGTTTGTCAAATTCAAAATCATTTCCACATTGAAAAAGGCCCGTAGAGCAACTGAAATACTTTTGTGTTGTTCTATTTTTGATTGATTAGACCACTGTGTAGGTTACTCCTGGCACCTGACGCCAATGCTTCCAGTTATCGGCCAGGAATACAGGGGAGTAGCTAACATTGTTTCCTGTCATTTTAAATGTTTGTGGTGTTTTTTTTTGGTGAAAGTTTTTTCACCTTTCTTTTAAAAGTTTATTATTTTTTTTTTATTTTAAACTTATAGTTACCCCTTACTTAGCAGAGCTGATTATTACAAACATCCTACTTAGACAATACATTAGGAAAGAGTGCTGCTAAGCCCCCTCCTGTCCTTCTCCCCTCTCCCCTCTCTTTTTTACATAGTCAATACATTTCTAAACATAAATAGCATCACCCACATTGTTAAATTATATACAGAAGTAAATCATGCATTGGTTGGACAAATGAAAAAGAAGTAACTGAGAAATAATTATTCCCTTTTGAATTATAGAAAAAGATAATAAATTATTCTTTAGAAGCTCTTTGTAAATTGCCACATATAAGCTTACAGGAGAGATTAAAGTGATGGTAAACTGAATCATTTGTAGTTACAATATTTGTAATTAAAAAGTAAAAGATGGAGACTTTCATCCATGAAATGCATGTAAACGCTTATTTTTTTTTAATATTTACCCTTTCCATTTTTTCATATATTACACCGTTCCTCCTCCATAACATATACTCTATTTCTTACTTCACTAATGATTCAGGATGTAGCCAATTGTATTGCACCCCCTTTGACATACCAAACCAGGGGCATTATTATTTAGAAAGAGAGAATAGAGGGCGCCATATGGTGCAAATCAAACAGGTGACTGATGGTACAAGTACAGGTATGGCTGAAATCTTACTCATGTGATGAAGAGCAATATTCGCAGGCCAGAACCATTGGGTAGTCCAGCAGACACTGGGGCACATCCTCGTCCCAACCAGGAGGGAGTCCAAAGATGTTCTTATGTGCCACAGGAGATATCACAATGTTGAGCAAGAGTCCGTTCTTGTAGAGGCACTACAATAGTATGTGATGGCCAGCAAGAGCAAACAACAGGAACAAGCAGCAGTGAGAGTGATGTGATATGATAAAATTATTTATTTAAAAGATTAAAATAGTAGCAACGCATTTCTCCGTGTCACAGCATGGTTTCATCAGGCTGGGACGAGGATACTAATAACTCCCAGTGTGCCCCAGTGTCTGCCGGTCGACCCATTGGTTCCTGCCTGAGAATATTGCTCTTCATCACGTGAGTAAGATTTCAGCCGTACGTGTACTATATGGCGCCTTCTATTCTCTTTTTCTAGACCTATCTAACACTTGTCGTGGTGAGACATACCAAGAGGAGCTGTCTGGAGTTGTGATATATTCTGTTATTTGGACAATCCTTATTGCAGGACATTTTATTATTATTATTATTATTATTATTATTATATTGATATATATTTTCCATGTTTTGATTTTTTCATTTTGATATATTTTTTATTTTTATTATTATTTTTATCATACACATCATTTTTAATATCATCACATTCTGTATATCTTGATTGTTATATTTTGCTACATATCATTGATTTGACCATTTGTATTTCTCCCATCGTATATACTTCTTGAATTCACAGTAATCAGTTATATACATATTAGTATATATTTCATTGTTGTCTATATTAACCAAGACGTGCATTTTTTATATACATTTGTATATTGACCATTAAGCAGATTCATAGTTTTTATGGTCTTTTGGCCTCTTATAGCTACCAGTTTGTCTCAATATCGGTTCACTATTTGCCCACTGTGTATCTTATTTTTTCGCATTATTATTTACTTGCTGGATGTCAAATATTGGGAGAGAACTCTGAATAATTAATTTGGATAATAGCTAAGAAAAATTGAATATCTATTTATCTTTAAATTCTCTAACTTTAATGCATTTTGTAGTTAACATATAGGGACCTATTTAACAAAGGTCTGTCGGATCTGATCCGACAGTGCGGATCAGGTCCGACAGACCTCCCTGAATGCGGAGAGCAATACGCTCTCCGTATTCAGCATTGCACCAGCAGCTCTTGTGAGCTGCTGGTGCAATGCCGCCACCTTCAGATTTGCGGACAATTGGCCGCCAGCAGGGGGTGTCAATCAACCCGATCATACTCGATTGGGTTGAATTATGGCGATGTCTGTCTGCCTCATCAGAGCAGGCGGACAGGTTATGGAGCTGTGGTCTTTAGACCACTGCTTCATAACTGGTGTTTCTAGCGAGCCTGCAAGTTTGCCAGAAACACGGACCCTCAAGCTCCATCCAGAGTTTGATAAATGGGCTTCATAAACTTTAAATCAGTCTGCAAACACAGGGCTATATTACCAGTGGCACACTAACTTTAGCACAAAGCAATATTAAACCTTTTTAGGCTTTTTGCACACGTCAGAAATAGCTGTCATATTACTAGTTGAAAGTAATTGGGTTTGCTCGAGTAATTGTGATTTGATGCTGTCTGGTTAGTGTGATGAAGAACTTGTCAAAGGGTAGGAAGTTAAAAAAGAAAGTTGCACAAAGCTCAACATAATTACATTTAAAAGGACAGTTACACTCAGATAAACACTATCCGCTAAAAATATTTATAAGAAAGTTATAAGGGCTCAAAGATATATGGTATAAGGCGTTTGACAAAATATAAATAAATCTAAATACTAGCAAAGGAAATGGAGAGGAAAAATAGAATATGATTGGCAACAACGGGGTATATTCTTCTTGTTGAACACAGGGGAAGAGCTATCACCTCAGCAATTGGTTATATTCAGCAAGATGTTTGCTGGACATATGAATAAAGTTATCAATACTTGTCCTCAGAGGCTAAGACTTGAATTATATTAAAACAAGGTTGGGATATATAAAGACAATTGAGACAATGGGAGCTACAGTATAAAAAATGTATATATGGATTATCATATAATAAGCAGTTGACAAAGCAGATCTAATTTTTCAGTATAGACACAATAGAAAGACTGCTGAGGGATATTGTTTACATTAATTTTCCAGATGAGAGCTTGTAAGTAGGTAGGAAATAATAGCATAAATTATATAGAAACACTCAGGCTTCGTTACAGAGTTCTTGTAATGTATCAGAATAAGAATAAACTGTGAGGATCCCATTCATCAGGAATCACGATAATCAACTATTAGACAATAGCATAAGATACACACACCTCAGCATCCATACCATTTTATATATTTATATATGGGGTTTCATTAGATTTACAACAGTTAATCAATTAGGTGCTTACATTTGAAAATAAAAAGCCAAATTACATTTTGGGGTATCTCCTGTTTTCCTCAAGCCCTCTAGATGCCCATGCATATCTTTCCTTCGTTAAATAATTTAAATAAGCTTTGACATTTTATACCAGAAGATGCCAATATATTGCAATAATGACAGTCAGTCTGGTCAGACATTGCAGGACCAAAAAATTAAAGCCATTTTAGAGGAATTATGCAATAGTTTTGAGTTTTAGTAGAAGTTAATGTTGCTTCAGCTACTGCCCTAGTTTAATTTTGCTCTTCACATCATCCTTCTTCATGACAAAAGAAAAATAAGCTTGAAACAAAATAAGGTGAGTTTTGTTCCTGAAGTCATACTCAGCATTAGGAGAAAGTATCATCTGTGCTGCCAACAATTATCACTGCTCTAATAGGTAATTGGCATGGATAACCCAGATATACAACTACATTTGAGGTTTAGCTACAAAAAAGTTCAAAGGCTTGCATTAGATGTATGCACATTAAGATATAATGAAAGATAAAGAGAACAAGAGGGGCGCCTCATGTGCATATCGATATGCTATATAGTGATGTAAATCAAGTAAGCCAAGTGGGTACTCACATGCGACTATAGTACACTTATGTACTGATAGGTGCAGGCTGGAGTCTTATGGTGTACCAGCTAACCCTTTCAGTAGAACCAGATGATCTCACAATGAAGCAATTAGTTAGGCTGCTCTCCTCCTCATAGACAAAGCCAGAGAGTATGTACTAGTAGGAGCTGGCTGGTATCTTCCGGTTTACCAGCTAAACCTCTCCAGGTGCAAAGTAGATAGTGCAGGGGGATCTTTGTCACAATATGTGCTGATGGATAGTCAGAAGCAGTGTGTAAAACTGCTATAGAAGGTAATGAACCAAAGCTTGCATAAAACAAGTTCAGTTTATTAAAACAAGTATTGATAAGTTTAAAACAATAGCAAACAAAATTTAAAATCATGCAACACGTTTCTCAACCTAGCATGGGTTGTTTCATCAAGCATAGTGATCCTTCTAACTGACAATTCATTTAAACAGAGCTTGATCCAATAGTGAATCAGGACACACCCCTAATGGGCGTTACTAAGCCTGTTGTTAATTAGTGTATAACAGGCTAATAATATCAATATATACATATATAAAAATAAATCACAGCACTTAATAATATTGGCAATATGGATAGTTGTTCACCATAAGTGTTAACAATATTATATGCAAGCAAACAAAACCTAAAACAATATGAGACAGTGCTTATTGATATTGGCAGGATATATAGTCCTCCAGCACAGGGATAGGCACGAGCCAAGGCTGTGGCGGACATTTTCTAAAGTAAAGACCTTTAGTAAAGGACACCAAGGTACATTTACAATTAAAACTATTATTTTATAGTGCTGAATTTTATTATACTGATGCAGATACCACTGATCCTATAACCAGCCCTTGTCTGGCTTAACACATGTGCCAGTGTCACTTCTGTGTTTTTGTATAGAGCTGGGTGTTATTATACTGATGCAGATACCACTGACCCTATAACCAGCCCATGTCTTGCTATACGCATGTGCCAGTGTCACTACTGTGTCATTATATAGTGCTGGGTGTTATTATACAGATGCAGAAGATACACATCCAGTATTTCACTCAGGCTTTATTTATTCCATAACTTATCATCCAATATGCTAGCAGTCTCTTGACAAGCCACTAATTTTATTCACACTAAATACTTTCCCTTTCCTATTATTTAATCAGAAAGAAAATATATACTAAGGTTATGATTCACAACCGTACTATATCTTTTCTTTCTATTTAAATACTACTTATAATAAACCTCAGGTGTTGGTTAAAGTGCTTTACCTTTGCATATAAAGCTCCAGGGACACAGTGGCAGCTTGCTTCTTGAATCTTCCCTCTCTCTGTCTCACTCAGAGTCATTTTCTGGTACTAAGCGGCATCATGTGGGAGTGGCCACAACCCTGCAAAACGTGGCGCCGCGTGTGTTAAGGAGGAGTCAGGACCAGTATTCATCTGTCTTACTCCTCATTCTCCACAGCAAAATGGGCGGCGGACACTGCAAGGGCCAGTCACGGACACCAGTGTCCGTTTACGCACACCTTGCCTATCCGTGCTCCAGCATGAGTACTTATTTTAACAGAAATACAATATATAGCTTTCAGTGATTCCAATCATATATAACATGAAATTATTGCTTATGGGTCTCAACAGTTTTTAACACCAATGATCTTACAAATATAATTAGTCTAGAGTATACATTTGGTTTAGATATGTGATATATTGTGATTACTAGCATTAATACACACCTCTATCAATTGTAGATGCAGTATTTCCTTTGTGGTAAGTTTTTTGTAATCCTCATTCCTCTAGATATTTAACACACATTTGGGATTTAGGACTGGAAGTGCTTTTTATACAAACAATTTCTTGTGAAAAACTTTCTATATGTTTAGAGTGAGAGGTTAGGTGGTGTGCAAGTACAATGCATGTACTTGATGTTTATATGATATTTGTCCAATCACTGAGTGTGAACTTAGACACACCCTCTATTCAGACAATGGCTTAGTGAGGTTTTAGTAACGTTATTATTTGTTGCAGACATAGTATATAATAGGCTTAGTCTTTGCAAAATATGTGGCTCCCAAATATATTGGTATTATTGTTATCCCTCTAAAGTGAAACACAAATGTAACTACATAGAGAGATAATAAGCTATGCTTTGGAGAAGGTAAAATCAATATGATCGATATTCAACCAATCACGGCTCGTTGTTGTTAGCACACCCCCTGTGTGGCCAATCAGTGCATTCAAGTGAATTTGTGGGGAAAAAAAAGAAAAAAAGAATATATTTTTAACAGCTGTGGCCAGGTTCAAACTCACAACCTCACAACCAAACTCACAACCTCACAATGAACCACCTTCTCTCTAAATGGTTACACACCTTTCTTCTGACATGCATAATTACAGCATTGCAGGTGACTCCTGGCCTGCTCCAGCTTAGCTATACAAAACTCTGTGTGCCTGGATATACAGATTGAGCTTTGTCATAAATGGATTTGTCATGGAGTTGGTGATGTATTTTGGCCCTTTTACAAGGGCCTTAATTAAAGGGACACAAGTCAAAATAAACGTTTATGATTCAGATAGAGAATGCAGTTTTAAGACACTTTCCAATTTACTTCCATTATCACATTTTGCACAGTCTTTTTATATTCACACTTTCTGGGAAACAAGATCCTACTGAGCATGTGCACAAGCTCACAGGGTATATGTATACTAGTCTGTTATTGGCTGATTTCTGTCACATGATATAGGGGGCAGGAAAATGGGAGGAAAATAAATCTACTGCTTATTTGAAATTCAGAATAGGTTTTATTGCCTTGTCTCTGTATTATGCATTTGATAATTTTGCAATTCTAATGCATTGAGTGGTCCTTTAACAAGCAATTCTTTTAGTTATGGTATTTTACATTTTAAAGTCTTATAGCCTAGCAGTTAGCATATGGTAAATTGACTGATTTGCTGATATGTGTGTGTTTCCCACTTAATATAATTTGGTCCCCTAATAAATTACTTGCAAACATGGAAAAATTCTTTGGATTACACTATATTATCTGGTTGTAATCCTTTAATTTTTAACTTTAAAGTAATCATGTATAGTACTGTTAAATCCCCCACCCACAACATTCATAGTACCAGCTGCCACTAGATGAACAGTTCATAATAAATCCATCGCTGTCTAGCAGCTGAGCTGTTGTGCATGCCATACACAGTTGCATGTTCAGAAGATAAGTCTAAGGGAACAGATTCATCTAGGGAAAGGTTTAAATGCTTCATGCTGTTAGGACATTCCATGCCGCCCTAACAGCGCTGGTCTTTAATGCCAAAGGACAGCATGGAACGTCCTACCCTACATGGCGTTCTGCAGTTTCACACTTTGACACAATCAACATTGGATGGGGTGGGGGGCATTTCTATCACTGTAGGTAGTCCCCCATGATCTGATCCCATCCTTGAAATCACATGATCACATCGACAATTGCAACTTGTTCTGATGTCAAACACTTGCTACCAGCATGAAGGGGTATGCCCAGCCTAATATAATGCAATAATACTGTGAAAATATCTTGCAAATTGGTATCCACTATCCCTTGTTCCAAAAATATAACTAAGCAGTTTTAGTATTGTCACTGTTATAAAATATACTGAGGCCTAATTTTCAAGCCATCAACTTACTTGCATTCGACTGCACCAATACGCTTGCCTAACATTGCCTAACATCGCGGCCGCGCACCTGAATACGCTCTCCATATTTATATAAAAAGCTGTCAAAAAGCTGCGCACCAAGTATGGGGCAATGAGCAGCGGACTGTTGTTAACTGACAGTCATCGATCTCGCTGCTATTCGACTTTTTCACAGCATTACTTATACCCTGTCACTAAACACCGCCACTATACTAAAATGTTTAATCCCTAACCCGCCACTCCTGGACCCCATCGCAACTAAATAAAGTCATTAGCCCCTATCCCGCTGCTCCCGGAGCCAACCGCAACTCTAATAAAGTCATTAACCCCATCCCGCCGCTCTCGGAGCCCACTGCAATTCTAATAAAGTTATTAACCCCTATCCAGCCACTCCCAGAGCCCACCGCAACTCTAATAAAGTTATTAACCCCTATCCCACCGCTCCCAGACCCCGCCACAACTAACTAAAGGTATTAACCTCTAAACCTCTGGCCTCCCACATCACTACCACTTACTAAACCTATTAACCCCTAAACCACCAGCCCCCCCACATCGCCATAAAATAAATTAAATTATTTACCCCTAAACCTAACAATCCGCTAACTTTATATTAAATATTAACTCATCCCTTTCTTATAATAAATTTAAACTTACCTTTAGATTTAAATTAAACTATATTAAAGTATTAATTAACCTATCCTAACTATTATACTAAAATTAGATTAAACTATATTAAACTATTAATTAACCTACCCTAACAATTGTACTAAAATTACATTAAACTATATTAAACTAATAATTAATCTACCCTAAATATTAGACTAGAATTCCATTAATATACTAAAATTCCATTAAACTATATTAAACTAATAATTAATCTACTCTGTTAGACTAAAATTACATTAAACTACTAATTAAATTACCTATATTATATATTTAATCACCTAACCCTACTCAAATAATTTAAATCTACAATAAAAATTTACAAAGCTACAAAAAACTAACAACTAAGTTACGAAAAAAATAAACACTAAGTTACACAAAATAAAAAAGAAATTATCAATTTTTTAAACTAATTACACCTAATCTAAGAGCCCTATGAAAATAAAAAAACTTAACCTACAATAAACTACAAATAGCCCTTAAAGGGGCCTTTTTTTGCAGGGCATTGCCCCAAAGAAATCAGCTCTTTTACCTGTAAATAAAAAATACAAATACCCCCCCAACAGTAAAACCCACCACCCACACAACCAACCCCCCAAATAAAAACCTTACTAAAAAAACCTAAGCTCCCCATTGCCCTGAAAAGGGCATTTGAATGGGCATTGCCTTAAAAGGGCATTTAGCTCTATTGCTGCCTAAACCCTAATCTAAAACTAAAACCCACCCAATAAACCCTTAAAAAATCCTAACACTAACCCCTGAAGATCCACTTACAGTTTTGAAGATCCGACATCCATCCTCAAAGAAGCCGGGAGAAGTCCTCATCAAAGCCAGACGAAGTCTTCATCCAAGCCCGCAGAAGTCTTCACCCAGACGGCATCTTCTATCTTCATCCATCCGGCGCAGAGCGGCTCCATCTTCAAGACATACAATGCGGAGCATCCTCTTCATTTGACGTCTTCTTGAACCATGAATGTTCCTTTAAAGGGACACTGTACCCAAAAAAAATATTTCGTGATTCAGATTGAGCATGGAATTTTAAGCAACTTTCTAATTTACTCCTATTATCAATTTTTCTTCGTTCTCTTGCTATCATTATTTGAAAAAGAAGGCATCTAAGCTTTTTTTGGTTTCAGTACTCTGGAGAGCACTTTTTTATTGGTGGATGAATTTATCCACCAATCAGCAAGGACAACCCAGGTTGTTCACCAAAAATGGGCCGGCATTTAAACTTACATTCTTGCATTTCAAATAAAGATACCAAGAGAATGAAGGCAATTTGATAATAAGAGTAAATTAGAAAGTTGCTTAAAATGCCATGCTCAATCTGAATCACGAAAGAAAATTTTTGGGTACAGTGTCCCTTTAAATGACGTCATCCAAGATGGCGTCCCTTAGATTCCTATTGGCTGATAGAATTCTATCAGCCAATCGGAATTAAGGTTGAAAAAATCCTATTGGCTGTTGCAATCAGCCAATAGGATTGAGCTTTCATCCCATTGGCTGATCCAATCAGCCTATAGAATGCAAGCTCAATCCTATTGGCTGATTGGATCAGCCAATAGGATGAAAGCTCAATCCTATTGGCTGATTGCAACAGCCAATAGGATTTTTTCAACCTTAATTCCGATTGACTGATAGAATCCTATCAGCCAATTGGAATCTAAGGGACGCCATCTTGGATGACATCATTTAAAGGAACATTCATTGTTCAAGAAGACATCGAACGAAGAGGATGCTCCACGTCGGATGCCTTGAAGATGGAGCCGCTCCGCGCCAGATGGATGAAGATAGAAGATGCCATCTGGATGAAGACTTCTGCGGGCTTGGATGAAGACCTCGGCCACTTGGATTAAGACTTCTGCCAGCTTCTGTGAGGATGGATGTCGGATCTTCAAAACTGTAAGTGGATCTTCAGGGGTTAGTGTTAGGTTTTTATAAGGGTTTATTGGGTGGGTTTTAGTTTTAGATTAGGGTTTGGGCAGCAATAGAGCTAAATGCCCCTTTAAGGGCAATGCCCATCCTAATGCCCTTTTCAGGGCAATGGGGAGCTAAGGTTTTTTTTAGTAAGGTTTATATTTGGGGGGTTGGTAGTGTGGGTGGTGGGTTTTACTGTTTGGGGGGTATTTGTATTTTTTTTTTACAGGTAAAAGAGCTGATTTATTTGGGGCAATGCCGTGCAAAAGGCCCTTTTAAGGGCTATTTGTAGTTTATTGTAGGTTAGGGTTTTTTTTATTTTGGGGGGGCTTTTTTATTTTCATAGGACTCTTAGATTAGGTGTAATTAGTTCAAATATTTGATCATTTCTTTTTTATTTTGTGTAACCTAGTGTTTATTTTTTTGTAACTTAGGCCTAGATTTGGAGTTTGGCGGTAGATGGGCTGTTAACGCTACGCGGGCTTTTTTCTGGCCGCACCATAAAATTAACTCTGGTATCGAGAGTTCAAAAAAATGCTGCGTTAGGCTCCAAAAAAGGAGCGTAGAGCATTTTTACCACAAATGCAACTCTCGATACCAGAGTTGCTTACGGACGCGGCCAGCCTCAAAAACGTGCTCGTGCACGATTCTCCCATAGGAAACAATGGGGCTGTTTGAGCTGGAAAAAAAACCTAACACCTGCAAAAAAGCAGCGTTCAGCTCCTAACGCAGCCCCATTGTTTCCTATGGGGAAACACTTCCTACGTCTGCACCTAACACTCTAACATGTACCCCGAGTCTAAACACCCCTACCCTTACACTTATTAACCCCTAATCTGCCGCCCCCGCTATCGCTGACCCCTGCATTATATTATTAACCCCTAATCTTCCGCTCCGTAAACCGCCGCTACCTACATTATACCTATGTACCCCTAATCTGCTGCCCCTAACACTGCCGACCCCTATATTATATTTATTAACCCCTAACCTGCCCCCCCACAATGTCGCCGCCAGCTACTTACAATAATTAACCCCTAATCTGCCGACCGCAAAGCGCCGCCACCTACGTTATCCTTATGTACCCCTAATCTGCTGCCCCTAACACTGCCGACCCCTATATTATATTTATTAACCCCTAATCTGCCCCCCTCAACGTCGCCGACACCTGCCTACACTTATTAACCCCTAATCTGCCAAGCGGACCTGAGCGCTACTATAATAAAGTTATTAACCCCTAATCCACCTCACTAACCCTATCATAAATAGTATTAACCCCTAATCTGCCCTCCCTAACATCGCCGACACCTAACTTCAATTATTAACCCCTAATCTGACGACCGGAGCTCACCGCTACTATAATAAATGGATTAACCCCTAAAGCTAAGTCTAACCCTAACACTAACACCCCCCTAAGTTAAATATAATTTTAATCTAACGAAATTAATTAACTCTTATTAAATAAATTATTCCTATTTAAAGCTAAATATTTACCTGTAAAAAAAATCCTAATATAGCTACAATATAAATTATAATTACATTGTAGCTATTTTAGGATTAATATTTATTTTACAGGCAACTTGGTAATTATTTTAACTAGGTACAATAGCTATTAAATAGTTAAGAACTATTTAATAGTTACCTAGTTAAAATAATAACAAAATTACCTGTAAAATAAGTCCTAACCTAAGTTATAATTAAACCTAACACTACCCTATCAATAAATTAATTAAATAAAATACCTACAATTACCTACAATAAAACCTAACACTACATTATCAATAAATAAATTAAATACAATTTCTACAAATAACTACAATTACATAAACTAACTAAAGTACAAAAAATAAAAAAGAACTAAGTTACAAAAAATAAAAAAATATTTACAAACATAAGAAAAATATTACAACAATTTTAAACTAATTACACCTACTCTAAGCCCCCTAATAAAATAACAAAGACCCCCAAAATAAAAAATGCCCTACCCTATTCTAAATTAATAAATTTAAAAGCTCTTTTACCTTACCAGCCCTGAACAGGGCCCTTTGCGGGGCATGCCCCAAGAAAATCAGCTCTTTTGCCTGTAAAAAAAAACATACAATACCCCCCCCAACATTACAACCCACCACCCACATACCCCTAATCTAACCCAAACCCCCCTTAAATAAACCTAACACTAAGCCCCTGAAGATCTTCCTACCTTGTCTTCACCTCACCGGGTATCACCGATCGGTCCTGGCTCAGATATCTTCATCCAAACCAAGCGGGGGCTAGACATCCACTGAAGAAGTCCAGAAGAGGGTCCAAAGTCTTCCTCCTATCCGGCAAGAAGAGGACATCCGGACCGGCAAACATCTTCATCCAAGCGGCATCTTCGATCTTCTTCCATCTGGTGTGGAGCGGGTCCATGTTGAAGCAGCCGACGCGGATCCATCCTCTTCTTCCGGCGTTTCCCGACGAATGACGGTTCCTTTAAGGGACGTCATCCAAGATGGCGTCCCTCAAATTCCGATTGGCTGATAGGATTCTATCAGCCAATCGGAATTAAGGTAGGAATATTCTGATTGGCTGATGGAATCAGCCAATCAGAATCAAGTTCAATCCGATTGGCTGATCCAATCAGCCAATCAGATTGAAATCGCATTCTATTGGCTGTTCCGATCAGCCAATAGAATGCGAGCTCAATCTGATTGGCTGATTGGATCAGCCAATCGGATTGAACTTGATTCTGATTGGCTGATTCCATCAGCCAATCAGAATATTCCTACCTTAATTCCGATTGGCTGATAGAATCCTATCAGCCAATCGGAATTCGAGGGACGCCATCTTGGATGACGTCCCTTAAAGGAACCGTCATTCGTCGGGAGACGCCGGAAGAAGAGGATGGATCCGCGTCGGCTGCTTCAACATGGACCCGCTCCGCACCAGATGGAAGAAGATCGAAGATGCCGCTTGGATGAAGATGTTTGCCGGTCCGGATGTCCTCTTCTTGCCGGATAGGAGGAAGACTTTGGACCCTCTTCTGGACTTCTTCAGTGGATGTCTAGCCCCCGCTTGGGTTGGATGAAGATATCGGAGCCAGGACCGATCGGTGATACCCGGTGAGGTGAAGACAAGGTAGGAAGATCTTCAGGGGCTTAGTGTTAGGTTTATTTAAGGGGGGTTTGGGTTAGATTAGGGGTATGTGGGTGGTGGGTTGTAATGTTGGGGGGGGGGGTATTGTATGTTTTTTTTACAGGCAAAAGAGCTGATTTTCTTGGGGCATGCCCCGCAAAGGGCCCTGTTCAGGGCTGGTAAGGTAAAAGAGCTTTTAAATTTATTAATTTAGAATAGGGTAGGGCATTTTTTTATTTTGGGGGTCTTTGTTATTTTATTAGGGGGCTTAGAGTAGGTGTAATTAGTTTAAAATTGTTGTAATATTTTTCTTATGTTTGTAAATATTTTTTTATTTTTTGTAACTTAGTTCTTTTTTATTTTTTGTACTTTAGTTAGTTTATGTAATTGTAGTTATTTGTAGAAATTGTATTTAATTTATTTATTGATAGTGTAGTGTTAGGTTTTATTGTAGGTAATTGTAGGTATTTTATTTAATTAATTTATTGATAGGGTAGTGTTAGGTTTAATTATAACTTAGGTTAGGATTTCTTTTACAGGTAATTTTGTAATTATTTTAACTAGGTAACTATTAAATAGTTCTTAACTATTTAATAGCTATTGTACCTAGTTAAAATAATTACCAAGTTGCCTGTAAAATAAATATTAATCCTAAAATAGCTACAATGTAATTATAATTTATATTGTAGCTATATTAGGATTTTTTTTACAGGTAAGTATTTAGCTTTAAATAGGAATAATTTATTTAATAAGAGTTAATTAATTTCGTTAGATTAAAATTATATTTAACTTAGGGGGGTGTTAGTGTTAGGGTTAGACTTAGCTTTAGGGGTTAATCCATTTATTATAGTAGCGGTGAGCTCCGGTCGTCAGATTAGGGGTTAATAATTGAAGTTAGGTGTCGGCGATGTTAGGGAGGGCAGATTAGGGGTTAATACTATTTATGATAGGGTTAGTGAGGCGGATTAGGGGTTAATAACTTTATTATAGTAGCGCTCAGGTCCGCTTGGCAGATTAGGGGTTAATAAGTGTAGGCAGGTGTCGGCGACGTTGGTGGGGGCAGGTTAGGGGTTAATAAATATAATATAGGGGTCGGCGGTGTTAGGGGCAGCAGATTAGGGGTACATAAGGATAACGTAGGTGGCGGCGCTTTGCGGTCGGCAGATTAGGGGTTAATTATTGTAGGTAGCTGGCGGCGACGTTGTGGGGGGCAGGTTAGGGGTTAATAAATATAATACAGGGGTCGGCGGAGTTAGAGGCAGCAGATTAGGGGTACATAAGTATAACGTAGGTGGCGGTCGGCAGATTAGGGGTTAAAAAAATTTAATCGAGTGGCGGCGATGTGGGGGGACCTCGGTTTAGGGGTACATAGGTAGTTTATGGGTGTTAGTGTACTTTAGGGTACAGTAGTTAAGAGCTTTATGAACCGGCGTTAGCCCAGAAAGCTCTTAAAGGACCAGTCAACACAGTAGATTTGCATAATCAACAAATGCAAGATAACAAGACAATGCAATAGCACTTAGTCTGAACTTCAAATGAGTAGTAGATTTTTTTTTCTGACAATGTTAAAAGTTATGTCTTTTTCCCCTCCCCCTGTACCATGTGACAGCCATCAGCCAATTACAAATGCATACACGTACCATGTGACAGCCATCAGCCATTCACAAATGCATACACACTTATTCTTGCACATGCTCAGTAGGAGCTGGTGACTCAACATGTTTATATATAGAAAGACTGTGCACATTTTGTTAATGGAAGTAAATTGGAAAGTTCTTTAAAATGGCATGCTCTATCTGAATAATTAAAGTTAAGCTTTAATTGAGTGTCCCTTTAACTCCTGCTTTTTTTCGGCGGCTGGAGTTTTGTCGTTAGAGCTCTAACGCTCACTTCAGAAACGACTCTAAATACCGGCGTTAGGAAGATCCCATTGAAAAGATAGGATACGCAATTGACGTAAGGGGATCTGCGGTATGGAAAAGTCGCGGCTGAAAAGTGAGCGTTAGACCCTTTAATCACTGACTCCAAATACCGGCGGTAGCCTAAAACCAGCGTTAGGAGCCTCTAACGCTGGTTTTCATATCTAACGCCAAACTCCAAATCTAGGCCTTAGTGTTTGTTATTTTTTGTAACTTAGTTGATAGTTTTTGTAACTGTAATTTTTATTGTAAATTTAAATTATTTGAGTAGGGTTAAGAGTTTAAATATATAATATAGTTAATTTAATTTGTAGTTTAATGTAGTTTTAGTATAACAGTTAGGGTAGATTAATTATTAGTTTATAATATAGTTTAATGTAATTTTAGTATAATATTTACGGTAGGTTAATTAATAGTTTAATATAGTTTAATGTAATTTTAGTATAACAGTTAGGGTAGGTTAATTAATAGTTTAATATAGTTTAATGTAATTTTAGTATAATAGTTAGGGTATTTTAATTAGTAGTTTAATATAGTTTAATTTAAATCTAAAGGTAAGTTTAAATTTATTATAAGATAGGATTGAGTTAATATTTAATATAAAGTTAGTGGGTTGTTAGGTTTAGGGGTTAATAGGTTAATTTAGTTTATGGCGATGTGGGGGGCTGGCTGTTTAGGGGTTAATAGGTTTAGTAAGTGGTAGTGATGTGGGAGGCCAGGGGTTTAGGGGTTAATACATTTATTTAGTTGCGGTGGGCTCCGGGAGCGGCGGGATAGGGGTTAATATCTTTATGTAGGTGGCGGAGGTGGCGGGGCAGTAGATTAGGGGTTAATAAGTATAATGTAGGTGGCGGCGATGTAGGGGGCAGCAGATTAGGGGTGTTTAGACTCGGGTACATGTTAGGGTGTTAGGTGTAAACATAACTTTTATTCTCCCATAGGAATCAATGGGATATCGGGCAGCAGCGAACATGAGCTTTCGCTGCTTTCAGACTCCCATTGATTCCTATGGCATCCGCCACCTCCAGGGCGGCGGATTGAAAAGCAGGTACGCTGGCCCGGAATAGTGGCGAGCGTACCTAGTAGATATTTGTTAAGTAGCAAAGATTGTCAGATAGTGCCGAATTTGCATTCATAACATCTGTAGTGACATAACCATCGATCTTTGTCTGACTAAGACTGGCGGATCGTATGTTACGTCACAGATTTCAACTTTTGCCGGTCTGTAGGCTTTGATAACTAAGGGCAATCAGGCTCTCCACAATTACACTGCGGAATTCCTGCGTATTTGCGGTTGACTGCTTGATAAGTAGGCCTCACTGTCTCAAATACTATGTGAAATAGCTAGAAAAATGCTAAGGTAAAAAAACAGTGTCATTTAATTTAATTGGTAACTAGCACTACCACTAGTAATTTATAGC
The DNA here is from genome assembly GCF_027579735.1 of Bombina bombina. NCBI lineage: Eukaryota > Metazoa > Chordata > Amphibia > Anura > Bombinatoridae > Bombina > Bombina bombina. The sequence continues at coordinate 1,153,825,821 of NC_069500.1, read as the reverse complement.
GAAGGAATCATTCCTGAGATTAGCTCGAAAGAGATTCCAAGGGAATAAATACAGAAATGCTGCACAATCTCAGAAACCTTAAGGAAAATACAGGTTAAGTATTTAGGTCACATTTTCTGGGATATGTGGGAGTATAGATACAAATATTCCAGTGACCATTATAGTTTGGATAAGGATGATGATGAATATTTTGGATTTTCAAAGATATAGTATATTTAACTTAGATGTAAAGCCCCTAGATACATCAAGTTAAGATGGCTTCTCCTAAAACATCCTATTAAATTATTATTAAGTTTTAGGCTCTCATGGCTCTGTTGGTGACACTGTACATTGCATTACTTTGATACTGGGTCAAGCATCAACACTGAATCAATAACTGATCTAAAGACACTGAACAGTATAATCAAAATGATAATATTTCATATCACTAAACACACATGCCGCTGTAAGACATCTAAACTCTAATTTTTTTGTACTTTATCATGAAGAGCAAATATTTCAGTAAAACATAAAATTTCTTACTGGTACAGTGTATTTGATACTAAAATCACATAAAACACCATGATGTTGATCAAGTAACCTTTATAGTACTAGTAGGGGTTGACAACATGTTGTGATATCTGTGAACTCTTGGATAGCCATGGACAGCTTTCTTAGAAATGTTGTACTTGAGGTACAGTATTGTTATCCTTGTAAAGAACATACAGTAGCTAGGAAGACTATTCTGGCAAAATGTAAAATAAAAATATATTATGTTATACATTGCTTTAATTTGTCAATGCTAAACAATGTTTAGTTGTAAAAATACCATATGGACTAAACTCTGCTGGCACAGGAAAAATTGCTATCTTTAATGTAAATTTTATAGGTTTAATTATCATGTACAAAACTAGAATGTGATTACATAAATTTACACCTAGATTTATAGACATAAATGTGCCTTATCTATACCTAGGGGTATATTTATTCAAGTGCATACGCTGTCGACATTTATCATTGCACCAGCAGTTCTTGTGAACTGCTGGTGCAATGCCACCCCCTGCAGATTTGCGGCCAATCGTCCGCTAGCAGGGGATGTCAATCAACCGGATCTCATTTGATCGGGTTGATTTCTATCCGTAGCATCAGAGCAGGCGGACGAGTTATGGAGCAGCTGCCTTTTGACCACTGCTTCATAACTTCTGTTTCAGGGGGCATCAAGCTTCGTACGGAGCTTGATAAATTGACCCCCTAGAGTTAAAGACATGAATGTGATATATTTATATATATAATCAATGTAAATATTTGCATAGGAAATTAGCACATCTAGGCAAGATTCCCTGCTCACTTTTTCCCAGAAATACCTCATATACAATGTTACCATTGCACAAGAGAATTCTGGGTAAGATCTTACCCAAAATTCTCTTGTGCAATGGTAACATTGTATTTGAGGTATTTCTGGGAAAAAGCGAGCAGGGAATCTTGCATAGATGTGCTAATTTCCTATGCAAATATTTACATTGATTTCATTTTGAGACATGGAGGATTTTAATTTCAGTTTTTTATCTCCTCCCTTAATTTTAATGAATTTTGGTTTATATATATATATATATATATATATATATATATATATATATATATATATATATATATATATATATAGTATGCATTTAAAAAACTACTTATGGTAGCAACTAATCTTTATTACATTCATTAGCTACTTTCCATTTCTTATCTAACTGAAAAGAACCAAAGAACATCAGAATGAAATGAGAAATGTCAACTTGATTGATGTTGGGGCCAACAGTTTTAATGCAGGTCTTTCTATTTTTATTTTGTATTCACTCTGACCACTACAAATGTTCTACACATAATGCTTAGATCTTTTATTTATAGCAGTTAGTCTATTGTCAATGTCTGCCACCCTAAGAATCACACAGACTAGAAAACTATATTTAAACAACCAGTGGCGGCTCGTGGGTTATTCAAATGATGGTTCACAATACATAAAATGTAGGCAAGTAGTTTTGCTGTTATAAAATATATAACTTTTAGGTAAATAGTTGTGCGGCTGTTATCAAATATATAACTTGTAGGTAAGTAGCTTTGTGGTTGTTATAAAATATATAACTTATAGGTAAGTAGCTTTGAGTGCTAAGCTATCCCACCTGGGTGCTAAGCTGATTTAATTTATTTTTTTATTTTTTTTATTTTGTGAAAAAAAATGTTTTAACTTTTTTTTCCCCAGATCCCCAAGACCATTGTTAGGCAATTACCTTTGCAATGGTGGGTCTTGGGGGTCTGTAGCTGCTTAGATGCCTGAGATACAGGCTTCTAAGCAGCATGCCCCCTTTCCCTATACTTTGTATTGACAAATTGTTAATAAAGTTGCACAGTGACGTCATCACGTCATTGCGTGTAATGTCAGCGCAAAACGTGATGCCCCGGCAATGCCTGTCACTCTACAGGCACGATCGCCAGGATAGGAGCGGGTGGGAGCTCCCAGATCTCCCTCAAGGTGGAAGCGTGCTAGTGATGGCTCTGAGCCGTCATTAGCACCAGAGTGGGAAACTCTGTGATGGCTCAGAGCCGTTATTAGCACTCAAAGGATTAAGGTTGTTATAAAATATATAACTTTTAGGTAAGTAGTTCTGATGTTATAAAATATATAACTTGTAGGTAAGTAGTTTTGCTGTTACAATATATATAAATATATATATAACTTTTAGGTAAGTTGTTTTGCTGTTATAAAATATATAACTTTTAGGCAAGTAGTTTTGCTGTTATAAAATATATAACTTTAAAGTAAGTAGTTTTGCGGTTGTTATCAAATATATACCTTTTAGGTAAGGAGCTTTGCGGTTGTTATAAAATATATAACTTGTAGGTATAACTTTTAGGCAAGTAGTTTTGCTGTTATATGGCACTCCAGTCTCCAGATATCCCTCCAACCATCTGCCAATATATATCTGAAAAGGGGGCCTGCTTAACCCCTTAATGACCAGAGCACTTTTCCATTTTCTGTCCATTTGCGACCAAGGCTATTTTTACATTTTTACGGTGTTTGTGTTTTGCTGTAATTTTCCTCTTACTCATTTACTGTACCCACACATATTATATACAGTTTTTCTCGCCATGGACTTTCTAAAGATACCATTATTTTTCTCATATCTTATAATTTACTATTAAAAAAATTATAAAATATGAGGAAAAAATGGAAAAAAACACACTTTTTCCTACTTTGACCCCCAAAATCTGGCTAAATGCCACTGCGCACCACATGTGTATTATATCCAGCAGTGCAGGGGTTAATTAGGGAGCTTGTAGGGAGCTAGTAGGGTTAATTTTAGCTTTAGTGTAGTGTAGAAGACAACCCAAAGTATTGATCTAGGCCCATTTTGGTATATTGCATGCCACCATTTCACCGCCAAATGTGATTAAAAAAAAAAAAAAGTTAAATTTTTCACAATTTTAGGTTTCTCACTGAAATTATTTACAAACAGCTTGTGCAATTATGGCACAAATGGTTGTAAATGCTTCTCTTGGATGCCCTTTCTTCAGAAATAGCAGACTTATATGGCTTTGGCATTGCTTTTTGGTAATTAGAAGGCTTCTAAATGCCACTGCGCACCACACGTTAATTATGTCCAGCAGTGCAGGGGTTAATTAGGGAGCTTGTAGGGAGCTAGTAGGATTAATTTTAGCTTTAGTGTAGTGTAGAAGACAACCCAAAGTATTGATCTAGGCCCATTTTGGTATATTGCATGCCACCATTTCACCGCCAAATGCGATTTAAAAAAAAAAAAGTAAAATTTTTCACAATTTTAGGTTTCTCACTGAAATCATTTACAAACAGCTTGTGCAATTATGGCACAAATGGTTGTAAATGCTTCTCTGGGATCCCCTTTGTTGAGAAATAGCAGACATACATGGCTTTGGCGTTGCTTTTTGGTAATTAGAAGGCCGCTAAATGCCGCTGCGCATCAAACGTGTATTATGGCTAGCAGTGAAGGGGTTAATTAGGTAGCATGTAGGGAGCTTGCAGGGTTAATTTTAGCTTTACTGTAGAGATCAGCCTCCCACCTGACACATTACACCCCCTGATCCCTCAGAAACAGCTCTCTTCCCTCCCCCACCCTACAATTGTCCCGCCATGTTAAGTACTGGCAGAAAGTCTGCCAGTACTAAAAAAAAGCTATCTTTGATATATTTTTTTTTAAAAGGCATATTTACATATGCTGCTCTATAGGATCCCCCCTTAGCCCCCAACCTCCCTGATACCCCCCCCCCAAACAACTCTCTAACCCTCCCCCTCTAACTTATTGGTAGCCATCTTTGGTACTGGCAGCTGTCTGCCAGTACCCAGTTTATAATAAAATCTTTGTTTTTATTATTTTTTTAAATATTTTTCTGTAGTGTAGCTTGCCCCCCCCAAAGACCAACCCCCCACCCCCTCCCAGATCCCTTAGATCGTTATGATTTAAATATTTTTGGCCCTCACTGCCACTTTTTTTACCATAATTTTTTTGTAGTGTAGCGGTTCCCACCCACTCCCTACCCGTGCACGCGCCCGCCCCCCGTGCACGCGCGCGCCCCCCTCCACATCATACGGCCCATCGATGGCCGCCCACCCGCCTCCCAGACTGGCTCCCACCCACCAATGAAACCGGCCATCGATGTCCAGTGCAGAGAGGGCCACAGAGTGGCTCTCTCTGCATCGGATGGCCAAGGGGGGTTACTGCAGGATGCCTCAATGTTGAGGCATCACTGCAATAAACGGAAAGCAGCTGGAAGCGAGCAGGATCGCTTCCAGCTGCTTTCCAGACCGAGGACATACGCCATACGTCCTCAGGCGTTAAGTGTATTTTTTTGAGGACGTATGGCGTACATCCTTGTTCGTTAAGGGGTTAATAAGTCTTAATTTTTTAACTGACTTTTAAACTAGCTTTTTAAACTTAAAGGGACACTGAACCCAATTTTTTTCTTTCGTGATTCAGATAGAGCGTGAAATTGTAAGCAACTTTCTAATTTACTCCTATTATTAATTTTTCTTAGTTCTCTTGCTAACTTTCGGCTAGATTACGAGTTTTGCGTTATGAGTGAAAAAGCTTCATAACGATGCTTTTTCACTACCGCTGGTATTATGAGTCTTGCAGGTATATCTGTACCGCACACTGTTTTGGCCGTAGCACAATGTAACTACCGCAGCTTTCAAAAAGTCCTTTTTCAATGGGACTTCCATAGCACCGGTATTACGAGTTTGCCTGTCCGGTCAAAAAGTGAGCGGTACAGCCTATACCGTCAAGATCCATACCGTAAACTGAAAGTCAGTAGTTATGGCTTTTATGCTACAAAGCTGTAACATAAAACTCATAACTAAAGTGCTAAAAAGTACACTAACACCCATAAACTACCTATTAACCCCTAAACCGAGGCACTCCTGCATCACAAACACTAAAATAAAATTATTAACCCCTAATCTGCCGCTCCCGACATCGCCACCACTGTAATAAACATATTAACCCCTAAACCGCCGCCCTCCCGCATCGCAAACACTAGTTAAATATTATTAACCCCTAATCTGCTGTCCCTAACATCGCCGCAACCTACATTACTGTTATTAACCCCTAATCTGCTGCCCCCAAAATCGCTGCCACTATACAAATGTTATTAACCCCTAAACCTAACCCTAAGTCTAACCCTAAAACCCACTAACTTTAACATAATTAAAATAAATCTAAATAAAAATTACAATTAATACCTTTTTAAAACTAAATACTTACCTATAAAATAAACCCTAAGCCTGCTACAATCTAACTAATAGTTACATTGCATCTATCTTAGGTTTTATTTTTATTTCACAGGTAAGTTTGTATTTATTTTAACTAGGTAGACTAGTTAGTAAATAGTTATTAACTATTTACTAACTGCCTAGCTAAAATAAATACAGACTTACCTGTAAAATAAAACCTAACCTGTCTTACACTAACACCTAACCTTACACTACAATTAACTAAATTACAAAAAATAATAAACACTAAATTACACAAAATAATATTTTTTTTATCAAATATTCAAACTAATTACACCTAAACTAATAGCCCTATCAAAATAAAAAAGCCCCCCCCCCAAATAAAAAAACCCTAGCCTAAACTAAACTGCCAATAGCACATAAAAGGGCCTTTTGCGGGCCATTGCCCCAAAGAAATCAGCTCTTTTACCTGTAAAAATAAAAATACAAACAACCCCCCAACAGTAAAACCCACCACCCACACAACCAAACCCCCCAAATAAAATCCTATCTAAAAAAAACTAAGCTCCCCATTGCCCTGAAAAGGGCATTTGGATGGGCATTGCCCTTAAAAGGGCATTTAGCTCTTTTTCAGCCCAAACCCTAAGCTAAAAATAAAACCCACCCAATAAACCCTTCAAAAAACCTAACACTAACCCCCGAAGATCCACTTACAGTTTTTGAATACCGGACATCCATCCTCAACGAAGCCAGGAGAAGTCTTCATCCAAGTGAGCAGAAGTCCTCAACGAAGCTGGGAGAAGTCTTCATCCAAGCGGCAAGAAGTGATCCTCCCTGCGGGCAAAAGTCTGCATCCAGACGGCATCTTCTATCTTAATCCTTACGACGCGGAGCGGCTCCAACTTCAAGACATCTGGCTCAGAGCATCCTCTTCTTTCGAATCCTCTTTAAATGACATCATCCAAGATGGTGTCCCTTGAATTCCGATTGGCTGATAGAATTCTATCAGCCAATCGGAATTAAAGGTGAAAATAATCCTATTGGCTGATGCAATCAGCCAATAGGATTGAGCTTCAGTCCTATTGGCTGATCCAGTCAGCCAATAGGATTGAGCTCATATTCTATTGACTGATTGGAACAGCCAATAGAATGCAAGCTCAATCCTATTGGATGATTGGATCAGCCTTTATTGCAGGTGTTATGCTTCTTTTTAGCCGGCTCTCCCCATTGATGTCTAAGGTGAAATCGTACACGAGCAGGAAAAACCAGCTCAAAGCAGCGCTGGTATTTGGGTGCGGTATGGAGCTCAATGGAGCTCAACACTGACATATTGCCTGCTAACGCCGGGTATTTGCAAACCTGTTATAGCAGAGCTATAGGGAGGTGAGTGGTGGAAATAACTTGCAAGTTAGCACCGAGTTGCTCATAACGCAAAACTCGTAATCTAGCCGATTATTTGAAAAAGAAGGCATCTAAGTTTTTCTTTTGGTTCAGATGAATTTATCCACCAATCAGTAAGAACAACCCAGGTTGTTCACCAAAAATGGGCCGGCATCTAAACTTACATTCTTGCAATTCAAATAAAGATACCAAGAGAATGAAGAAAAGTTGATAATAGGAGTAAATTAGAAAGTTGCTTAAAATTTCATGCTCTATCTGAATCATGAAAGAAAAAATTTGGGTTCAATATCCCTTTAACTAAAATAACTAAACAAGCTCCTTTCAGCAGATATCACAGGCTTTTTTTGTATCTACAAAAAGGCTGCAGTAGTTAACTGGTGTCTTTTAAAAAACATTTTTTTTAACTGAGAAGCAGTTAAATCAAGAAGCACCTTTCAGCAGTTATTCAAGACTCACACCATCCACCAATGTATCTGCAAAAAAGCTGACTGCAGCAGTTAACTGGTCTGTGGTGTACTTTAAATTAACTGTGTTAACCAGCTCCTCTCAGCAGCTATACCTCCAGTTCCACCATCCAACAAAGAGTATACAAAAAGGCTTCCTTCCTGCACTGCAGCAGTTTAAATATAGCAGTCAGGGGTAAACTAAATAATAATAATATAAAGTTAAATATAGGAGTCAGTGGGGATAAAATAAAAAAAATATATGCAGGTTTACTGCCTATCTGCAGGCTGCAGCATTTAACTGCTTTTTTTTAAAAAAAAACTAAAAAAAAACTTTTTAATAGTAACAACTCTCTGCAAACTGCTAATAATTGTAAACTAAAATACTTTTTACTAGTATAATTACAGCAGCCGTGACTAGCAAAACTAGTCTGCTACTCAGCGTCTCTATGTCTAAAATGAATATGCTATATAAACAATATTCTTCCTTATTTCACTCCCTACTCTCTCTCTCTGCTAAGGTCAACTTCTGTTCTACCACAGCATCAAGACTTGGTCACTGACTCTGACTAACTGCTAAAAAAATAATTAAGCTACTCTCAGCTCAACGACTATCCCCCAATGAGTTTTCGTGCCGTTAAGGGGGAGGAGCCTCGTCAAGCATCGTCACGTGACTGGAGTGATGATGTATGGTATCTGTATGCACCACCTCATTCCCACAGGCTGAACTGTGTGATTAAGCAAGTATAGGAATGGCTTGGAGGCTTCGAGCGGTGCCTGCAAATGTATAAAATGCAGAGCAGAGTAGTATGAAAGGCATGTAGGCTTTTTTTTTTTTTAACAGTCTGGCTTTGACTTTTTTGGGTTATTAATTAAATATAATTTTTCCAATAGGGGGGCTATTGGAAAAAATTATATTTTATTCTTCTTTTGGCTGGGGATTCACGTGCGGCTGTGCACATATATGGAGGAGCCTCCACTGTAAACAACACATTTCAAACCCTGACAAGCCTATAAAATAATGATAGAAATATAGGTCTAGAATACGAGTGGATCGCAAACAGTTACGCACAAGCAAAAAGGAGTTTGTCGGGGTGTTTGCATGTGTCAGGTTTGTTGATCGTATTACAAGTTTAAAGTAAACACGATCACTTGAGTGCAATTGAAGTTAACGTGCATCAGGTTAGTGTGACCTCAGAGCCCTGGTTAACTGTTTCACAAAAAGGTGTTACAAAAAACAACAAAAATACATTACAAAGTACAGTTACACTCATAATAACACCATCTTATAAAATTATAAAAAAATATTGTACAAAAAAGTTAAAAGATATTAGGTTAGAAAAAAAGGCAGGCAAAGTGCTTTAACAGAGAGATACATACATATACATGTCTCTGCAAGATGTATCTGTATATATATATATATATATATATATATATATATATATATATATATATATGTATATATATATATATATATACCTGTATATATATATATATATATATATATATATATATATATATATATATATATATATATATATATATGCAAACCTTAAGGCTCGCCAGAAACACAGGTCCTCAAGCTCCATATGGAGCTTGATAAATAGGCCCCTATATCTATACATGATGGACCACTGTCTGGAAGAAGATGGACCTCCGCCTGGATAAAGAAGATGGAGTGCCGCCATCATCATCAGTGATTACCTATATGGAGTTAGTGTAAGGTTTTTTATTTTTGGGGTGTTTTCTTTTTACAGATGTTTTTTTAAAGGTAATTTTTTTTAAGGTTGTTAGGATTTTTTTTAGTAAATTTAGCGATATTTTAATTTGGGTTAGGTTAGGGGGTGTTAGGTTAAGGGGTTTAGATGCTAGTTTATAACCTTGCGATGTGGAGGATGGCAGTTTAGTGGTTAATAGTTTATTTAGTTACTTTGCGATGTGGGGGATGGTGGTTGAGGGGTTAATATAATTAGTTAGTGTTTGCAATGTGGGGGGCTGACCCTTTAGGGGTTAACAGTTTATTTAGGTAATTTGCAATGTGGGGCTGGTGGTTTAGGGGTTAACAGTTTATTTAGTTACTTTGCAAAGTAGGAAATGGCAGTTTAGGGGTTAACAGTTTATATAGGTACTTTGCAATGTGGGGGGATGGTAGTTTAAGGGTAAATAGTATTATCTTGTGTTTAGGATGTGGGGGGGGTGGTTTAGGGATTAACAGTTTATTTAGGTGCCTTTGCGATGTGGGTAGATGGATGGTGGTTTAGGGGTTAATAGTATATTTATGGGTGTAAGTATACTCTGTAATGTATTTTTGTTGTGTTTTGCGCAACTTTTTAATTTTGGAAAACAGTTTACCCCAGTTCTTAGATCATGGAAAGGATTAAAGTGTAATAGGTGATTGTTTTAGGATATTGAGTTAAATTTAAATGTATGCATAAAAATGTAGGAGAAAAGTGGATATGTCAAAATAAGGTATACCCAAAAGCCCAGGGATAAAGCACACTCACTATTTAAAAAAGTTTACAGAAACAGAGACAGTGGGGTAATATGCAAAAATTTACAATTTTGTGTGATCGTAAATATATATAAAAATACCAACATTAATTCAGGCAAAAGTATGGCCAAACAGATGAAGACAGCTGCTACACACCTTTGTGTCCTCTTACGCATTTCGCTCTGATTACAATTGCAGCAAGGAGCTTCTTCCGGGTGGTCACCACCCAGAAGAAGATCCTTGCTGCAATTGTAATCGCAATTGTAATCAGAGCGAAATGCGCAAGAGGACGCGTAGGTGTGTAGCAGCTCATCCGTGGGATCCCCTCACTACATGCTGTATTCTTTTGACCTTGGGCAAGTGAAGTGCGCCTTTAACTATTCTCCCTAGCCAAAAAAAAGGTAAACATTTAAGACCGGAGGAGACGGCTGTTGTGCTGACGGCGGTCTGACCAGTGGAGTCTGCAAGAGCTGATGGCGGTCTGTATTGTTTGTACCTTGCTAGTGTCTATAAGGAACTTCAAAGTTGGTCTATATTGAACTTTTAAACTGAGCATTACATGTCTGCTTGGGGAGCTTTTGCTAACAGCTTTTGTGAACATTTAACATCTAACATCCAGCCTTTGCATCTAAATCTTCATCTATGCAGAACTGTTCACTGCTTATTGCTTATTGCATACTAACTTTCCATGCTGAATTGCTGATTTTCCTAATTACTTATGGTGCACCATATGAACTTTACCAGTGGACTAGTTTTGCTCTCTGTTTTATGTGAGGGGCCCATGTTTTGCATACGTTTGTTTGTCTGTCTGTCTTCATGTGTTTGGCCATACTTTTTCCTGTATTAATGTTGGTATTTTTATATATATATATATATATATATATATTTATGATCACATACAATTGTACATTTTTGCATATTACCCCACAGTCTCTGTTTTTGTAAACTTTTTTAGATAGTGAGTGTGCTTTATCCTTGGGCTTTTGGATATACCTTATTTTGGCATATCCACTTTTCTTCTACATTCTTATGCATATACTGTTTCGAGGCTGCACCTCCTTTGTATAAACATACATTATTATAGTTGAGCTAGCTACCTTCTTTATCCATTCTGTTTATAAATTTAAATTTACTTCATGTTTATTCGGGCAATAAATATGTCAATATATGTTGCTGTTTTAAATTTATAAAATAAAATTTTTGAGTACAATGGTTCTTTAAGTAAACTAAAAAATCTGTTCTACAGATTAAATAGTATTCAGCTGTATTTTATTAAATGGAATTGTATCAGTCATGCAGACTTTGATTTGAATGCATTATGTATAAGCACCGTTTTGAAATACACCATTTGCTTACTCACTCATTAAAAGTTGAACTAGTGCACAGTATGGGTGTATGAAGCTTGCCAACACCAGAGGGTGCGAAACACAAAAGCAATAGCGGACAGAAAATAGAAAGCAAAGCTCATAACCAAAGAACTCATCATGTGTGCCAATAAATGTTATTAAAGATGATAAAAAAAATATTACTGTAAACAAAGAAAATGTTATGCTGGTGCTCAGAATAATTTATTATTTTTTTTGTTTTGTTTTTTGTTAATGGAACCCACTTTAAAAATATTTTTTATTACCTTTTTAGCACTATATCCAATAACACATTTTGTTTTTTCACACCTCAGTAAGAGTTGATGATACTGTGCCAAGCCCTTTCTACTAGTTTTCCTGCAACGTGTGATTCTCTATTCCCTGGGCTTTAATGTACTTTATACCTGATCTTGTTTTCTTAGCTGCAGATGTTTTTCTGTTTACAAAGGCAGCAATTTAATTTTAGGAAAACAGATTATATGTTTATAAACAATATTGTGTTAATACAAAATTGATCACTAACTAGAATTAGACCTGGAATATTCATTATAAAAAATGTATTGCAATTACAATAAGTTCATACATCATTCTCTCTTTAAAACTAACAGAGGTTATTAGAGACCATACGATTTAGGGTGTATATGTTAAAGGAATAGTAAACACTATTTTCTGCAGTATTCCAATTTTATTTACATATTAATATATTATTTTCCTTATTTGGAGGCACCAATCTGAACTTGAGACTGGAAATGAAACTGTTTTTGCAATAATAAAATCTCCATTGTATGGCATTAACTGAAAAGATAAGGCAATAAATGGCAAATTAAGGAGATACATTTTGTAAGGTTAGGCTTGTGAGCCTACCATGTGTTCTTTCAGTTTTTGGAGCAGGGAAATCTACCTTTTTAGACAAAAAATACAGGAAAATAAATAATGAAAGAAAATTACAAGGTTGTCCCAATCTTCTAATACATATTACTTCTTTTAATTCTCTGTACATATTACTGGACATATTGAGGACTAGGAATGCTACATTAAGGAATGAATGTACAAAGGACCGCCTATAAATAATTATAGGTGCAAGTTCTACAATGTTATTTGCATTTAGTTTGCTATTTAGTAATTTCACAAAATAATTTTACAGAATTAATTAAGCCCTATCTGAGAATAACAAAATGGACTGTAATGCAATACATGCAGTCATGTATATAAGTTCTTTTTAAATCAGTTTTTGATTTGATATAGTACATAGTATATTTGTAGTGTAAAGTGACAGGGTATTGAACATTTTCAGAAGCTGTCAGTTTTAGTTTGCAATGTAGCAAATACAAGGTGCAATTAATTTGTAAAAGCTACATAGAAATATATAAAGTATGATCATAATTTGTGAAAGTTACACATTTATTTTCAAAACATTTCAGCCTTTGTAAAATCACTCCTAAAGCTAAATCTAAACGCATTAAAACTAAAACCTACTCTAAAAATTGCACCTTAAAAGGGCATTTGTCAGGCAGTGCTCTATTTGAAGTGATTAGCTATTTTGCATTAAACACCCCTATACTAATAACAAAATAACCCTAACTCCCCAAAAAAGCCTATCTTTTAAAAAAACCTACACTAAAAATTGCCATAAGAAGGGCATTTTTTAGGGCATTGCTCTAAAGTGATCAGCTCTTTTGCCTGTAAAAAATAAATAAATTAAAACCTTATCCACAAAAAAAGATGTCCTGAAAAGGGCATCAGTGATTAAGCTCTCTTGATTAAAAAAACAAAAAAACTATCCTAAACAATATTACGCTCTTTTTGCTAACCTTAATCTAAACTGCCCTCTCAAATAAAATACCTAACAATAAACCCCAAAAGTTATTAATCACCAATACTTGTACATTTGTTTTAGAAGGAAAGCATTTTTATTCCGAAAAATGGATTTTCATTTCATTTTAAAGAAACAAATATCAAAAAGAATTCACAGGGAAAATTGATGAAAAAGAATAAATATTGCAGAATTCAGAAATATTCCATCATTTTCTTAAAAATGCTAAAATACTTACCTACATGCACTAGAGAGTGTGCTAACCTGCTTTACTTCACTCCAGGTCCAAGCCAGCGCTAACTGGAGGCTTTGTGTGCTTGGCTCCTTGGGCCTGCACTAACTTTAGTGCATAGCATCGGAGCTGAGTGTGCTAAGCTTCCAGTTAGCATGGGCTGGGTTCTAGAGTGAAGAGGAGTAGGTTAGCTCACTCTTCAGTGCCTGTAGGTAAGAATTTTAGGAACAGGTCAGTTTTTTCTCCTATTCTTTTTAAACACTTACACCAACATTACAACTTATGCGCTAAACCGGGTGCATAAATAACGCAAAAAAATGAGCGGTATCGTACTCTCCATAGCGCTGCCATTACAAGTTACTGAAAAATCTTCTATTGTCGTGCGATATGCGATAAGCTCCATACCGCACAAAACCCAAGACCTGACTTGAGGTGCTTGTGCAAGTTTTCCCGCATAGACATCAATGGAGAGAAAAAAACTAACACCTGTGCTGTAACGCAATCCCCATTGATGTCTATGGGGAAAAGAAAGTTATGTAAAAACCTAACACACTAACATAAACCCCTAGTCTAAATACTCCTAATCCGCCTCCCCCGACATCGCCTACACTAATTAAAGTTATTAACCCCTAAATCGCCGCCCTCTGACATTGCAGGCACTAAATAAACATATGAACCCCTAAACCGCTGACCCGCCACATCGCCATCACTAAAATAAAGTATTAACCCCTAAACTGCCGTCCCCCCATATCGATAATACTAAAATAAATCTATTAACCCCCACATCGATAATACTAAACTAAAACTATAACCCCTAAACTGCCAACCCGCATATCACAAAACACTAAATTATACTATTAACCCCTAAACCTAAACCCCCCCTAACTTTAAATTAAAATTACAATATAACTACCTTAAAATAAATAAATACTTACCTGTGAAATTAAAAAAAACTAACGGCTAGATTTAGAGTTCTGCGTTAGCCGTCAAAACCAGCATTAAGGGGTCCTAACGCTGGTTTTGGCCGCCCGCTGGTATATAGAGTCAGTCAGGAAAGGGTCTAACGCTCACTTTCCAGCCGTGACTTTTTAATACCGCAGATCCCCTTTACGCCAATTGCGTATCCTATTTTTTCAATGGGATCTTCCTAACGCCGGTATTTAGAGTTTTTGCAGAAGTGAGCGTTAGAACTCTAACGACAAAACTCCAGCCGGAGAAAAAGTCAGGAGTTAAGAGCTTTATGGGCTAACGCCGGTTCATAAAGCTCTTAACTACTGTGCTCTAAAGTACACTAACACCCATAAACTACCTATGTACCCCTAAACCGAGGTCCCCCCACATCGCCGCCACTATAATATTTTTTTTTAACCCATAACCTGCCGACCGCACACCACCGCCACCTACATTATCCCTATGTACCCCTATTCTGCTGCCCCTAATATCGCCGACACCTACATAATATTTATTAACCCCTAATCTGCCCCCCCAACGTCACAGCTACCTTACCTACACTTATTAACCCCTAATCTGCCGACCGGACCTCGCCGCTACTATAATAAATGTATTAACCCCTAAGCTAAGTCTAACCCTAACACTAACAGCCGCCTAAGTTAAATATAATTTTTATCTAACAAAATAAATTAACTCTTATTAAATAAATTATTCCTATTTAAAGCTAAATACTTACCTGTAAAATAAACCCTAATATAGCTACAATATAACGAATAATTATATTGTAGCTATTTTAGGATTTATATTTATTTTACAGGCAACTTTGTATTTATTTTAACTAGGTACAATAGCTATTAAATAGTTATTAACTATTTAATAGCTACCTAGTTAAAATAATTACAAAATTACCTGTAAAATAAATCCTAACCTCAGTTACAATTAAACCTAACACTACACTATCAATAAATAAATTAACTAAACTACCTACAATTACCTACAATTAAATCAACTAAACTAAATTACAAACCCCCCCCACTAAATTACAAAAATAAAAAAAGAATACAATAATTTTAAACTAATTACACCTACTCTAAGCCCACTAAAAAAATAACAAAGCCCCCCAAAATAAAAAAATGCCCTACCCTATTCTAAAATAAAAAGTTACCAGCTCTATTACCTTACCAGCCCTTAAAAGGGCCTTTTGTGGGGCATGCCCCAAAGAAAACAGCTCTTTTGCCTGTAAAAAAAACATACAATATCCCCCCAACATTACAACCCACCACCCACATACCCCTAATCTAACCCACCCAAACCCCCCTTAAAAAACCTAACACTAAGCCCCTAAAGATCTTCCTACCTTATCTTCACCCAGACGGGTATCACCGATCCGTCCAGAAGAGGATCCGAAGTCTTCATCCTATCCGGGCAGAAGAGCTCCTCCAGAGGGTCCGAAGTCTTCATCCTATTTGGGCAGAAGAGGACATCCGGACCGGCAGACATCTTCATCCAGGCGGCATCTTCTATCTTCTTCCATCCGGCGCGGAGCGGGACCATCTTAAAGCAGCCGACGTGGATCCAAGATGGCGTCCCTCAATCAGCCAATCAGATTTTTCCTACCTTAATTCCGATTGGCTGATAGAATCCTATCAGCCAATCGGAATTCGAGGGACGCCATCTTGGATGATGTCATTTAAAGGAACCTTCATTCGTCGTTAGTCCGTCGGTGAAAAAGGATGGCTCCGCGTCGCCTGCTTCAAGATGGTCCCGCTCCGCGCTGGATGGAAGAAGATAGAAGATGTCGCCTGGATGAAGATGTCTGCCGGTCAGGATGTCCTCTTCTGCCCGGATAGGATGAAGACTTCGGACCCTCTGGAGGAGCTCTTCTGCCCGGATAGGATGAAGACTTCGGACCCTCTTCTGGACGGATCGGTGATACCCGGCTGGGTGAAGATAAGGTAGGAAGATCTTCAGGGGCTTAGTGTTAGGTTTTTTAAGGGGGTTTGGGTTAGATTAGGGGTATGTGGGTGGTGGGTTGTAATGTTGGGGGGGTATTGTATGTTTTTTTTACAGGCAAAAGAGCTGTTTTCTTTGGGGCATGCCCCGCAAAAGGCCATTTTAAGGGCTGGTAAGGTAATAGAGCTGGTAACTTTTTATTTTAGAATAGGGTAGGGCATTTTTTTATTTTGGGGGGCTTTGTTAGAGTAGGTGTAATTAGTTTAAAATTCTTGTATTCTTTTTTTATTTTTTTGTAATTTAGTTTAGTTGATTTAATTGTAGGTAATTGTAGGTAGTTTAGTGAATTAATTTATTGATAGTGTAGTGTTAGGTTTAATTGTAACTTAGGTTAGGATTTATTTTACAGGTAATTTTGTAATTATTTTAACTAGGTAGCTATTAAATAGTTAATAACTATTTAATAGCTATTGTACCTAGTTAAAATAAATACAAAGTTGCCTGTAAAATAAATATAAATCCTAAAATAGCTACAATATAATTATTTGTTATATTGTAGCTATATTAGGGTTTATTTTACAGGTAAGTATTTAGCTTTAAATAGGAATAATTTATTTAATAAGAGTTAATTTATTTCGTTAGATAAAAATTATATTTAACTTAGGGGGGTGTTAGTGTGGTGACATTTTATCACTGGAATATTCACTTAGCTGTTATTGGGATCCCTTCCCCCAGGTACACCTTTCTCTCTGAACTATAGACACTCCCATTGGTCTTTTTGAGTGGCATTTGATAAGCCACTCCCTTTTGAATTGGGTTATAAAATATTGTAACACCAGAGCCTCTGCCTCTTTTCTTGTATCCTGGGCATGCTGTAAAGATGGATGATGTTGGACACAGAGAATCTGGCTAAGTATTTCTGGGATAATATTCTGTGTAGCACAATTGGGGTTAGTTTAGAAAAGTTGCCCTGTATCTTAAAATGTGGACTGTATCTGTAAAATAGATTGATATATATATATATACCTGTAAATATTTATCTTATTATTAACATATATTGATTCCTAAATAAACTGTTTGACAAATAATGGAGGATCCTCATATAGTTTATTTTCACAATTTATCTGTGTTGGTTTTAGTGGTTTCACCATAGAGATTTAGTATATTATATTTAGTAGAAAGTAGAGATATTTTAAATTAATAGATAACCACATTTTGGCGGCCATGAAGTTGTAGACGAATCCATATGCCATTTAGTTTTGCAGGAATCAAATGAATGTTGATTTATTTTAAATTTAACTGCAGTAAATGTAGATTTGATGTTTTATAGCAAAGTTTTTGTATGCAGTACTTTATTTAAAAAGCGCAAATAGTGGTTGGTTTTCAAAGGCCTGTTGTATGTCTCAAGAAAAGCATGGCTTTAAAAAACCTGTATTTCTGGTCTGTATAATTTGCATTTTTGCATAGGGGAAGCAAATAATGGTTGGTTTCAGCAGGCCTGCTGTTTGTAGCTTACTAAATCTTAAATAACCCCCACAGTGTTATCTCTGTGTTTGTGTTGAAAAGAGATTTAAAAAAAAAAAAAAGCATGTGATAAGAGGCAACCCTAAAAGGCTTAGAAATCAGCATATGAGCCTACCTATGTTTGGCTTCAACTTAGAATACCAAGAGAAAAAAAGCAAGTTTGATGATGGAAGTAAATTGTGAAGTTGATTATACTAGACTGTCCCTTTAACTCTTGTATTTTTCTTGTTTTTGGAAACTGGATACTTTTATTGTTGAGCCAGATTTCTATCAGTTTTCTAATGAATTTTAGAGACATGTGTTGTGTTGGTCCCATCTAAATGTTTTTTACAAACAAAAGCTTTACAGTACTATGTAATAGCTGCCAACAGTAAGGTTTTTTTATGTATTTCTTTTTACAAGGATTCATTTCTGTGAATGTGTTACACCCAGAGCTGTAGCTTGCCCTATACATAAATTTAATTCTGAATTGTATGGGAAATTGTGTAGAATTTAAAGTAAAGAAATTACAGTTTAATTAAGCTTTGTTTTGGGTAACAAAGTTAAAAATTTGCATTTCCTGTGTTTGGAGCAGATCCTGGAACCAAAACTACAGTTGAAATTAGCATTTAGAAGAATCTTCGTGTACTTAAAATATTTTTATAATTTTTCCTCAATTTGGGAAAATATCAGTAAAAAGGATTCCTTGCTTTGCTTTGTTCATTTATTTTATTTAGGTTAGTATTATTGATGGTTCACACCTTTTAAAAGAGAACAATATTTAATTTTTTAATTTTGTTCTGCTTAATTTCTGTTTAGTTTCATTGCCCTATAGAGATTATAATTCCTTGCATTTGGGGCAGTTAAAATAGTCTGGCAAACTATGCTGTGAGAGACACACAATAGTCTGTTCCCCAGATTTAAAATAAAGAATAATCAGCAGTGGTTAGAAAAACTAAATTTAACTATATTACCACCTCTGCTGGAATGCTGACCTGCTTATAACAGATCTAATTCCTACCCTTCTACATGGCTTAACTGCTATGTCCTTTGTTGTGTAAAATTAGCATCTCAATGGTATCTTGTACATCCTGTGTTAACATTTAAAAAAAAACAAAAAAACTACTATGCTGTGAGAGACACACTATTCTAGTATATAATATATATAGAATTTTTTTTTTTTTATTATTATTATTTTAGTTCTAACGGCTATCTGTTAAAAATGTCTGGAAAAAACTATATTTCACAGGAAATCTGTGATTACTTTAACAATTACATTCATAAATATAATGGTCCATTCCTCATCCCAGAAGCTAAAAACAACAAGTGTGAAGGTGTTTTAGATATACTAACACAGGTATTAACTCTTAAAAAGATGAATAATAATAAAAGAAAATGTATGATAGCACAGGCAGTGATTTCAACTATAAAGAGATTAACAGACATTATTGGAGAACTTACAGAGCAAAATAAAGACCTTAAATTAAAGTTAGATAACACACAGACTGACAGAGATTGTATTAAGCTTTCTGCTTTAACTAACACCATACAGATCAGTAAATTACAGCGTAAATTAAAATTAGCAGAACACATCAGTAACGAATACTCAAACAAAATTACTGAGTTACAGATGAAAATTGAACAAAAAGAAAAAATAATTAGTGATATTTCTGGGAACAATGCAGATAGTGATAACTTACTGCCACAAAGGAAAGAGCCAAAACAATTAGTAAAACAAGATAAAATGCAAATGGGCCCCACTAAAAACCCCAGTTCTGTTCCAATTGCCCCTGTCATAATTTCTGAGAATTTTAACAACCTGAAAGTTCCTACAGGTTTTTCAAATCAGACTAGGCCAATGACTGTAGCAGATAAAGACATTTTTAAGAAATGGTGGGGCACAATCCCCACAAACAGCTTTAATAACTTTTCACATTGGTTTCACAAGGGAACTGAAAAAGCCATAAAATTAGGTATGAGCATGCCGGAATGGACCGAATTGCTTCAAGATGCCATGGGCCCCTATGCCAACAGGTTATTAGGATTTAATTCAAGTATATGTGATCAGGCTGGCAGGATAGCTAAAACCTTTTTCAATTTTACTAGTCTAGAGAAAGAGATTAGTGAAATTACCATGAGACCACTAGATGGGCCATTTGAAGTAGCAAAAAGAGTTTTATTTTGGTGTGTGCTGCGCCAGCCACAGACCCAAATGGTCTGGGGGTCACCAGCTCACATACAGAGGGTACTTGAAGCTCTCCCCAGAAAATGTCAGGAGTTTGTAAAGCTGTATGATCCAAACTCCTCAAACCTACATATGGTGCTCACTAGAGCTGAGAAGTGGTGGAATTATCACCCATACACCATTAAGGCAAATTCTGCAGTGAAGCAGTCAATGGAGAATAGTCTGAATATTCACAGGCAGGAATCAGAGAGGGGTAATAGAAGGAATGTTTGTGGATATCAGAATAGTAGAGCATCAAATACAGAAAACTGGAGAGACAGAAATTTAAATGGTGATATTAACAGAGGAGAAAATTGGAGGCTGAGGTCAAATGAGATAAACAATAAGGCCAACTTAAGTTATTGGGAACTCAAACAAAAAAACAGGAGAATGAGAGATCAAATTGGGTTTCTAAAGAAGCAACTGACAGAGCTGGAGGGCTCAAATTAAATCATTCATTTTTTTTATAAGCATATTTGTTTGCAGTACATTTGTATCGTGTAATGTGTACTTTAGTTTTAAGTTCAATTAATAATTTTAAGTGTTTTTCATTATTAAGTTTTAAATGCCAATATTAAGAATGTATAGTTAATTGATGCATTCTCTTTCTAAAAAAACAATAACAGATACCTCCATTGTGATTAGTTTTGGGAGGCCACATGCAATACCATTTCTATGTAAACTGTCTGAAGTCTTATCTTGCAGGAAGAAAACCAATGAAGATAGAAGGCTTCTCACCTTTCCTTCCAGTTTTTCACCAATAACACATATTATAGATTGTTGTTTTTCAGGTGTCTTCAGGACTGATCTTACCATGAAGCTATGATGGTGGCGTTGGACAAATTAAATAAGTATAATGTATCACAATGGAGATGTAAAATGGTGCATTAGGCCAAAATAATTATATATATATATATATATATATATATATATATATATATATATATATATATATATATATATATATATATATATGTGTATATATATATATATATATATATATATATATATATATATATATATATAGCATAAAGGGGTAAATAATCATATAAATCAAGCAACATAAGTTAAGTAAGGGTGCGAGTGGGATGATGCAATAACAGAGGCACTTTCCAACTTGAAGTTAATAACTGTGAATGTGGTTTCTACTGCAGATGGAGTGTTGTAGTGTGAAGTAAATATATGCCCGGTTTTAATCTTTTTTTCATTCCTCTGAGGGTCTTGGAAAAAAACAAAGTGGTTTAAAGAGAGAGATTTGGTAAAGCAAAAGCAAGGACCAGATGCCAAAAGCAAGGACCAGATGCCAAAAGATGACAACAAAGAACTTCAGTGAACCATTATAACTTTTGTTTTACAGGCACAATTCACACTTTCTTAATAAAGATTTTACTACACGCATACCCATCTAGTGTACCCACACTCACACACTCATACATGAACTTTTCCCAATATTTAAGACCATTGTATAAATGTTGCTAATGGGGTTTAGCATAGGATTTTGTGTTTCTATGTATAATTTTAAATTAATTTTTCTAATGAATTGTATAAAGTTAGATTAGGAATTGACAGTCCTAGGAAAGTACAGAAGAGCTCATATCGCCGAGGGAATTATTCCGAAGGGATGGTGGGAGAATTTCTCCTGTAAGGTTTTCGCTCCCACTGTGTTCTTCTGTACTAGTGGGGATAACTAGAAAACGGGGCAACATAGGAGAAGAAAAAGTGAGGGAATGTGGTGACATTTTATCACTGGAATATTCACTTAGCTGTTATTGGGATCCCTTCCCCCAGGTACACCTTTCTCTCTGAACTATAGACACTCCCATTGGTCTTTTTGAGTGGCATTTGATAAGCCACTCCCTTTTGAATTGGGTTATAAAATATTGTAACACCAGAGCCTCTGCCTCTTTTTTTGTATCCTGGGCATGCTGTAAAGATGGATGATGTTGGACACAGAGAATCTGGCTAAGTATTTCTGGGATAATATTCTGTGTAGCACAATTGGGGTTAGTTTAGAAAAGTTGCCCTGTATCTTAAAATGTGGACTGTATCTGTAAAATAGATTGATATATATATATATATATACCTGTAAATATTTATCTTATTATTAACATATATTGATTCCTAAATAAACTGTTTGACAAATAATGGAGAATCCTCATATAGTTTATTTTCACAATTTATCTGTGTTGGTTTTAGTGGTTTCACCATAGAGATTTAGTATATTATATTTAGTAGAAAGTAGAGATATTTTAAATTAATAGATAACCACAGTTAGTGTTAGGGTTAGACTTAGCTTTAGGGGTTAATACATTTATTATAGTAGCGGTGAGGTCCGGTCGGCAGAATAGGGGTTAATAAGGGTAGGTAAGGTAGCAGCGACATTGGGGGGGGAGATTAGGGGTTAATAAATATAATGTAGGTGTCGGCGACGTTGGGGGCAGCAGATTAGGGGTTCATAAGGATAATGTAGGTTGCGGCGGTGTACGGAGCGGCAGATTAGGGGTTAATAATAATATGCAGGGGTCAGCGATAGCAGGGGCGGTAGATTAGGGGTTAATAAGTGTAAGGTTAGGGGTGTTTAGACTCGGGGTTCATGTTAGGGTGTTAGGTGCAGACGTAGGAAGTGTTTCCCCATAGAAAACAATGGGACTGCGTTAGGAGCTGAACGCTGCTTTTTTGCAGGTGTTAGGTTTTTTTTCAGCTCAAACTGCCCCATTGTTTCCTATGGGGGAATCGTGCACGAGCACGTTTTTGAAGCTGGCCGCGTCCGTAAGCAACGCTGGTATTTAGAGTTGAAGTGGCGGTAAATTATGCTCTACACTCCCTTTTTGGAGCCTAACGCAGCCCTTCAGAGTACTCTAAATACCAGCGTTGTTTAAAAGGTGCGGAGGGAAAAAAACACCCGTAGCTAACGCACCCCTTTGGCCGCAAAACTCTAAATCTAGCCGTAAGATTAAACTATAAATTAACCTAACATTACTATTTAAAAAAATAAAATAGACTAAAAATAAAAAACCTTAATTAAAATATTTAAATAACCCAACACTAAATGACGAAAATTTAAAATAATATAACATTACAAAAAACAAAAAACACTAAAATTACGAAAAATAACAAAACACTAAGGCCTAGATTTAGAGTTCGGCGGCAGCCGTCAAAACCAGCGTTAGAGGCTCCTAACGCTGGTTTTGGCCGCCCGCTGGTATTTGGAGTCAGTGATTAAAGGGTCTAACGCTCACTTTTCAGCCGCGACTTTTCCATACCGCAGATCCCCCTACGCCATTTGCGTAGCCTATCTTTTCAATGGGATCTTTCTAACGCTGGTATTTAGAGTCGTTTCTGCAGTGAGCGTTAGAGCTCTAACGACAAGATTCCAGCCGCCTGAAAAAAGCAGGAGTTAAGAGCTTTCTGGCTAACGCCGGTTCATAAAGCTCTTAACTACTGTACCCTAAACTACACTAACACCCATAAACTACCTATGTACCCCTAAACCGAGGTCCCCCCACATCGCCGCCACTCGATTAAAATTTTTAACCCCTAATCTGCCGACCGCCACCTACGTTATACTTATGTACCCCTAATCTGCTGCCCCTAACCCCGCCGACCCCTATATTATATTTATTAACCCCTAACTTGCCCCACACAACGTCGCCGCAAGCTACTTAAAATAATTAACCCCTAATCTTCCGACCGCAAATCGCCGCCACCTACGTTATCCCTATGTACCCCTAATCTTCTGCCCCTAACATCGCCGACCCCTATGTTATATTTATTAACCCCTAATCTGCCCCCCACAACGTCGCCGACACCTACCTACACTTATTAACCCCTAATCTGCCGAGCGGACCTGAGCGCTACTATAATAAAGTTATTAACCCCTAATCCGCCTCACTAACCCTATCATAAATAGTATTAACCCCTAATCTGCCCTCCCTAACATCGCCGACACCTACCTTCAATTATTAACCCCTAATCTGCCGACCGGAGCTCACCGCTATTCTAATAAATGTATTAACCCCTAAAGCTAAGTCTAACCCTAACACTAACACCCCCCTAAGTTAAATATAATTTTTATCTAACGAAATAAATTAACTCTTATTAAATAAATGATTCCTATTTAAAGCTAAATACTTACCTGTAAAATAAATCCTAATATAGCTACAATATAAATTACATTTATATTATAGCTATTTTAGGATTAATATTTATTTTACAGGTAACTTTGTATTTATTTTAACCAGGTACAATAGCTATTAAATAGTTAAGAACTATTTAATAGTTACCTAGTTAAAATAATTACAAATTTACCTGTAAAATAAATCCTAACCTAAGATATAATTAAACCTAACACTACCCTATCAATAAAATAATTAAATAAACTACCTACAATTACCTACAATTAACCTAACACTACACTATCAATAAATTAATTAAACACAATTGCTACAAATAAATACAATTAAATAAACTATCTAAAGTACAAAAAATAAAAAAGAACTAAGTTACAGAAAATAAAAAAATATTTATAAACATAAGAAAAATATTACAACAATTTTAAACTAATTACACCTACTCTAAGCCCCCTAATAAAATAACAAAGACCCCCAAAATAAAAAATTCCCTACCCTATTCTAAATTTAAAAAGTTACAAGCTCTTTTACCTTACCAGCCCTGAACAGGGCCCTTTGCGGGGCATGCCCCAAGAAGTTCAGCTCTTTTGCCTGTAAAAGAAAACATACAATACCCCCCCCCCCAACATTACAACCCACCACCCACATACCCCTAATCTAACCCAAACCCCCCTTAAATAAACCTAACACTAAGCCCCTGATGATCTTCCTACCTTGTCTTCACCATGCCAGGTTCACCGATCCGTCCTGGCTCCAAGATCTTCATCCAACCCAAGCGGGGGTTGGCGATCCATAATCCGGTGCTCCAAAGTCTTCCTCCTATCCGGCAAGAAGAGGACATCCGGACCGGCAAACATCTTCTCCAAGCGGCATCTTCTATGTTCTTCCATCCGATGACGACCGGCTCCATCTTGAAGACCTCCAGCGCGGATCCATCCTCTTCTTCCGACGACTAGACGACGAATGACGGTTCCTTTAAGGGACGTCATCCAAGATGGCGTCCCTCGAATTCCGATTGGCTGATAGGATTCTATCAGCCAATCGGAATTAAGGTAGGAATTTTCTGATTGGCTGATGGAATCAGCCAATCAGAATCAAGTTCAATCCGATTGGCTGATCCAATCAGCCAATCAGATTGAGCTCGCATTCTATTGGCTGTTCCGATCAGCCAATACAATGCGAGCTCAATCTGATTGGCTGATTGGATCAGCCAATCGGATTGAACTTGATTCTGATTGGCTGATTCCATCAGCCAATCAGAAAATTCCTACCTTAATTCCGATTGGCTGATAGAATCCTATCAGCCAATCGGAATTCGAGGGACGCCATCTTGGATGACGTCCCTTAAAGGAACCGTCATTCGTCGTCTAGTCGTCAGAAGAAGAGGATGGATCCGCGCTGGAGGTCTTCAAGATGGAGCCGGTCGTCATCGGATGGAAGAACATAGAAGATGCCGCTTGGAGAAGATGTTTGCCGGTCCGGATGTCCTCTTCTTGCCGGATAGGAGGAAGACTTTGGAGCACCGGATTATGGATCGCCAACCCCCGCTTGGGTTGGATGAAGATCTTGGAGCCAGGACGGATCGGTGAACCTGGCATGGTGAAGACAAGGTAGGAAGATCATCAGGGGCTTAGTGTTAGGTTTATTTAAGGGGGGTTTGGGTTAGATTAGGGGTATGTGGGTGGTGGGTTGTAATGTTGGGGGGGGGGTATTGTATGTTTTTTTTTACAGGCAAAAGAGCTGAAATTCTTGGGGCATGCCCCGCAAAGGGCCCTGTTCAGGGCTGGTAAGGTAAAAGAGCTTGTAATTTTTGTATTTTAGAATAGGGTAGGGAATTTTTTATTTTGGGGGTCTTTGTTATTTTATTAGGGGGCTTAGAGTAGGTGTAATTAGTTTAAAATTGTTGTAATATTTTTCTTATGTTTGTAAATATTTTTTTATTTTCTGTAACTTAGTTCTTTTTTATTTTTTGTACTTTAGATAGTTTATTTAATTGTATTTATTTGTAGCAATTGTGTTTAATTAATTTATTGATAGTGTAGTGTTAGGTTAATTGTAGGTAATTGTAGGTAGTTTATTTAATTATTTTATTGATAGGGTAGTGTTAGGTTTAATTATAACTTAGGTTAGGATTTATTTTACAGGTAAATTTGTAATTATTTTAACTAGGTAACTATTAAATAGTTCTTAACTATTTAATAGCTATTGTACCTGGTTAAAATAAATACAAAGTTACCTGTAAAATAAATATTAATCCTAAAATAGCTATAATATAAATGTAATTTATATTGTAGCTATATTAGGATTTATTTTACAGGTAAGTATTTAGCTTTAAATAGGAATCATTTATTTAATAAGAGTTAATTTATTTCGTTAGATAAAAATTATATTTAACTTAGGGGGGTGTTAGTGTTAGGGTTAGACTTAGCTTTAGGGGTTAATACATTTATTAGAATAGCGGTGAGCTCCGGTCGGCAGATTAGGGGTTAATAATTGAAGGTAGGTGTCGGCGATGTTAGGGAGGGCAGATTAGGGGTTAATACTATTTATGATAGGGTTAGTGAGGCGGATTAGGGGTTAATAACTTTATTATAGTAGCGCTCAGGTCCGGTAGGCAGATTAGGGGTTAATAAGTGTAGGTAGGTGTCGGCGACGTTGTGGGGGGCAGATTAGGGGTTAATAAATATAACATAGGGGTCGGCGATGTTAGGGCAGCAGATTAGGGGTACATAGGGATAACGTAGGTGGCGGCGGTTTACGGAGCGGCAGATTAGGGGTTAAAAGTGTAATGCAGGGGTCAGCGATAGCGGGGGCGGCAGATTAGGGGTTAATAAGTGTAAGGCTAGGGGTGTTTAGACTCGGGGTACATGTTAGAGTGTTAGGTGCAGACGTAGGAAGTGTTTCCCCATAGGAAACAATGGGGCTGCGTTAGGAGCTGAACGCTGCTTTTTTGCAGGTGTTAGGTTTTTTTTCAGCTCAAACAGCCCCATTGTTTCCTATGGGAGAATCGTGCACGAGCACGTTTTTGAGGCCGGCCGCGTCCGTAAGCAACTCTGGTATCGAGAGTTGTATTTGCGGTAAAAATGCTCTACGCTCCTTTTTTGGAGCCTAACGCAGCATTTGTTTGAACTCTCGATACCAGAGTTAAATTTATGGTGCGGCCAGAAAAAAACCCGCGGAGCGTTAACAGCCCTTTTACCGCCAAACTCCAAATCTAGCCGTAAGATTACAAAAAATAATAAATGAAATTATCCAAAATAATAAAAATTAAACATAATCTAATAGCCCTATAAAAACAAAAAAGCCACCCCAAAATAACCCCCCCCCCCTAATTTATCAATAATTTATGACTGGCCCTTAAAATGGCCTTTTATAGGGCATTGCCCCAAGTTAAACAGCTCTTTTACATAATACAATTGCAAAGTCCTCCCTAAAAGTAAATAACCCCCCCACCCAACCAACCCACTAAAATAAAAACAACTAAGTCTAAAAAAAAAATCTAAGCTACCCATTGCCCCTAAAAGGGCATTTGTATGGACATTGCCCTTAAAAGGGCAATCAGCTCTTTTGTGCTCATTAAAATAAAAAAGCCCCAATCTAAAAAAAAATACCCCCAAAAATAAAAAAGACCTAACACTAACCCCAGGAAATCTACTCACAGTTCCTGAAATCCGGACATCCATCTTCATCCAGGCAGTGAGAAGTCTTCATCCAGGCGGCGACATCTTCCTCCATCACGGGGGCATCTTCTATCTTCATCCCGGCGGTGTGGAGCTGTTTAGGACTGGTGGCGATGACAACTTCCAGTGCGGATCCTCCTCTTTATGCGATCAACGCCGCACACTGAAGCTTGAATGCAAGGTACTCCTTTTATCCGGCTCCTTTGTTCGCTGCTGCTATTTCAAGGCGATGCTCCACGGGGGGCTTTCCTCCTCTTCCTCTTCCATCTTCCATCTTTTTTTCTTCTTCATCCAATCAGTCAACAGAATGAAAGCTTTATCTATTGGCTGATTAAACTAAGAATTGAAAAATCAGCCAATAGGAATGCAAGGTTACCCCTTTATATGGGGGAACTTCACATTCAAGCTTTAGTGTGCGGCGGTGACTGAATGAAGAGGGCATCGGATGGAAGATAGGAAGATGGAAGAAGATATGGAAGAGGAAGAAGGAAGAGGAAAGCTCCAGCGGACTGCTGCATTGGAGAAACAGTGGTCAACCTAGTAGCTGGATGGATTCAAGTTGGTGAATACTATCTTTTGGGGTTTAGCGTTGGGGATAGCAAGGGAGCAGAATCGCTGATGCCCTTTTCAGGGCATCACTTTTTAGGATATTTTTTTTTACAGGCAAAAGAGCTGATCACTTTTGGGCACTAGTTTTCAAGCCTGTCCTCAGGCCTCCCCAGCAGACAAGATTTCTCTCTCTCTCTCTTTGACAGCATTCCTCAAATCAGCTGTGCCTGCTGTACCTATCTGGTATCCTGTGACAGTCTCACTAACAGTACCCGCTGGGTATCCTGTGCCTACTGAGAAACTTGTGTCTACCATACCAGTGAAAGCATTTTTATAACCAGCTGTGCCTGCTGTACACTTATCTAGTTATCTACTTTAACAGTGACAGTCTTCCTTAAACTAGTTGTACCTGCTGCACCTATCTGGTTTCCTGTGACAGTCTCACCAACAGTAGTTGCTTGGTATTCTGTGCCTGCTGTGAAACCTGTGTCTGCTTTCCTCTCACTAGCTGTATCTGCTGTACTTACCAGATATTCTTTGACAACTTCACCTTTTACTTCAATTTAAGCACCAGTGTCTATTGTTACTGCAAACTATTTAAATATTCTGAACCTTGTATTGGACTTTAGTGTTTGCTTTAAGCCTAAGTTCAAACTTGCTGCTTCGTTGATTTTCAATCTGAACTACAAACTGTCCTTTTACTTATCAATCAGTAAAGCTTTCAAAAGACTTTCATTGTTTTGTGTATCTGTTCCTGCATTCTGAATTCCACACACCCGATCCCTAAATAAGCTGTCAGCATTTATCACTGCACAAGCATTTCTTGCTTGTGCAATGCTGCCCTCTGCACATTCACGGTCAATCAGTCACTAGCGGGGGGTCTCAATCATCCCGATCGTATCTGATCGAGATGATTGCAGTCCGCCACCTCAGAGTGATCTGATCCTTGTGGATCCATAGCCCTCCCCAGGTGGACATGTCTACAAATACCCTGGGTTGAGATGCTGTTACTGATGTAGATCCTTGGCATCAAGCTTGCACAGCCTCTACTAGAAGAAAGTTGCTGCAGTTGAAGTAAGCACAGTGGATAGAGGTGCTGAGGGATAAGTACCTACACCATTAAAGTCCAGGAGCTATGAGTATGAACATATTCACATGCTCATAGTCTGGGGACATATCTGTTTACACCACAAACCTTATTCTAGTAGTTTATAGCAATTTTGGGCACTTTAAAAAAATGTTTTTGAGGTTACTGTTGCTTTAAATTTACTGCCGTCTGCTTTGTGGACTCAGAAGTTCATTATAAGTACCGTATGTTTTACTTCACTTGTGCTAAATTTCTGCTTGTTAACTTTAAAGCTCACCAAAGTGCAGGTGCGCTTTCATCGCACCTTTTCTGTATTTTAATCCTTTCCTGATCCTGTGTTGCTGTAACATTCACAGCAGGTAGGAAGGTTCTCAGGACCAGCAGATGCTGCATGGATGGAATGGGGACCAATGGAATGTTCCAATCAGCCAATAGAATGCAAGGTCAATCCTATTGGCTGATTGGATCAGCCAATCGGATTGAACTTCAATCCAATTGGCTGATAGCATCAGCCAATAGGATTTTTCCTACCTTAATTCCAATTGGCTGATAGGATTCTATCAGCCAATCGGAATTCAAGGGACCCCATCTTGGATGACGTCATTTAAAGGAACCTTCATTCTTCGTTAGGACTTCATTTGAAGAGGATGCTATGCATCGGCTGGATTGAAGATGGACCCGCTCCGCTCCGGAAGGATGAAGATAGAAGATGCCGCCTGGATGAAGCCTTCTGCTGTCTGGAGGACCTCTTCTGCCCCGATCAGATGAAGACTTCAGACCCTCTGGA
The DNA here is from genome assembly GCF_027579735.1 of Bombina bombina. Lineage (NCBI taxonomy): Eukaryota > Metazoa > Chordata > Amphibia > Anura > Bombinatoridae > Bombina > Bombina bombina. Next base: position 1,153,795,482 of record NC_069500.1, on the reverse strand, counting down.
GGACCACTTGTGCCCGGTTGGGTGAAGACGGCTCAAGGTAGGGTGATCTTCAGGGGGTTAGTGTTAGTTTTTTTTAAGGGGGGTTTGGGTGGGTTTTAGAGTAGGGGCGTGTGGGTGGTGGGTTGTAATGTTGGGGGGGTATTGTATTTTTTTCTAGGTAAAAGAGCTGATTATTTTGGGGCAAAGCCCCGCAAAAGGCTCTTTTAAGGGCTATTTGTAATTTAGTATAGAGTAGGGCTTTTTATTATTTTGGGGGGCTTTTTTATTTTATTAGGGGGATTAGATTAGGTGTAATTAGTTTAAAATTCTTGCAATTCTTTTTTTATTTTCTGTAATTTAGTGTTTGTTGTTTTTCATAATTTAGTTTATTTAATTTAATTGTAATTAATTATAGGTACTTTAGGTAATTAGTTTAATGATAGTGTAGTGTTAGGTGCAATTGTAACGTAGGTTAGGATTTATTTTACAGGTAATTTTGTACTTATTTTAGCTAGGTAGTTATTAAATAGTTAATAACTATTTAATAACTATTCTACCTAGTTAAAATAAATACAAAGTTGCCTGTAAAATAAATATAAATCCTAAGCTAGCTACAATGTAACTATTAGTTATATTGTAGCTAGCTTAGGGTTTATTTTATCGGTAAGTATTTAGTTTTAAATTAATTTATTTAATTATCTTAAATTAATTTTGTTTCATTTAAATTATATTTAAGTTAAGGGGGGTTAGGGTTAGACTTAAGTTTAGGGGTTAATAACTTTATTATAGTGGTGGCGACGTTTGGGGGGGCAGATTAGGGGTTAATAACTATAATGTAGGTGTTGGCGATGTTGGGGGCAGCAGATTAGGGGTTTATAAGTATAATGTAGGTGGCGGCAGTGTCAGGAGCGGCAGATTAGGGGTTAATAGTATAATGCAGGTGGCGACGATGTCGGGGGTGGCAGATTAGCAGTTAATAAGTGTAAGATTAGGGGTGTTTAGACTCGGGGTTCATGTTAGGGTGTTAGGTGTAGACATTTTTTATTTTCCCATAGGAAACAATTGGGCTGCGTTAGGAGCTGAACGCTGCTTTTTTGCAGGTGTTAGTTTTTTTTTCAGCCAGCTCAGCCCCATTGTTTCCTATAGGGAAATCGTGCACAAACACGTTTTGCCATCTTACCACTACCATAAGCAATGCTGGTATCGAGGTGAGATGTGGAACTAAATTTTGCTCAACGCTCACTTTTCAGAGGCTAACGCCGGCTTAAAGAAAACTTGTAATACCAGCGTTGTTTAAAGGGAGCGGTAAGAAAGAAAGGAGCGTTAGCACCGCACAGCCTTACCGACAAAACTCGTAATCTAGACGTTAATTTTTTAAACAGTGGTTCAAAAGATTTTATTTATGGATACATTTACATTAGGTTTATAGGCAAGTAAAAATGCTTTGATAAATAGAATTCTAGTCTTATTTTGTCTATTTGTTGACAGTGGCTACACGGATCTAAACTTCTTTCACATAGATTGAAAATATTGGAATAATATGACAGCACATCTGCAAAATGTCACACATTTTCTGTGACAGGCATTTGCTGTCCCATCATATTTTCCAGAGCATCTGATGAAATGTCACTCATGCAGGTTGACGGCAAAGTGCAGGAAATATATTCTATTCTCAGTGCCCAGGCTAAATTAATAGAAAATTATTTTAGCCCTGTAGAGTTTTCACTTGGCCTCGTCCTCTATGTCAGAGCTTTGACCACCAACACTACACTATATAAGTTGACATAAATTAAAATGCCTTTGAAATTACAATAACAATTAACTTAACCTATATATTTTTTATGCTTTCTGTTTCATTAATTCTTTTTTCTTACGGAAATTACAGAGCATATTATGCCTCATAACATTGTTTACCATTACGTAATAGATTTTTGTCTTTTATTAATTTAATAACTTTTTCAAATGCTGCATACAGTGACTTGGGGTCCATTCATCAATCATGAAACTCAGAATTCTAATCCAACCACAACACAAATAAAACTATTTAATTCCTCAGTGAAAAAATAATTTAGTTTTTAAGTTCATATCTATCTTGCACTACTGGAAACAACAATAGCCTAGATCAGTACAGTGAAGTCACAATAAATAACTGAATATGATTAATTTTAAACCAATTTCTAAGCACTAGTAGCTATATAATAGCCAGGGCCACCAATACAACCCACCTAGTCTTCTACACACATCTATAGCATCAGGATTTAAGTTTAAAGGGCCTCTCTTTAAAGCATTCTCTTCTTTAAACCCATTACAGAAGCCAGTTTGTACAGCTCTATATCTTTATACTGGGCACTGACATATTGGTATGAATGTTTTGCATTCTGTGACAGAAGCAGTGCACTATCACAGATCAGTGACATTGCTGGCTTTTCAAAAAGGCCTCGGGAATAAAGAGAAATACAGCTCATGTTCTGTACTGTGCACGCTAAACTCCAGGGCATGATATGACATCACTGATCTGTGCATGTGCACTACTTCAGTCACAAGGTACACGGATACTTAAATTTCAAGATGGTGGCTCCCAGTGGGAAGTTGCAGAGCTTCACTAACCATAATTTTTGAAGGGTGAAAATAAGAGAATAGCTTTAAAGACAGCTGCAGGCACAGGATGAAAAACAATAGCATGGTGTGTAGTAAACCTGTTTGTGTAATTGAACCCAGCATATTAATGTCCTTATAAGAATCGATGTCTAATAATAAACACTGGATTCAGCTTTATGAAGATATTAAAGGAATAGGAAAGTCAAAAGTAAACTTGCATTATTCAGATAGAGCATGTAATTTAAAGACACTTTTAAATTCACTTCTATTTTTTCTTTGTTCACTTAATGGGGGATATTTATCAAGCTGTCAACCGCAAACAAGCTGGAATTCCGCAGCGTAATTGTGGCGAGCTTGATTCGACCTAGTTATCAAAGCCTACAGACCAGCAAAAGTTGAAATCTGTGACATAACATACGAGCCGCCGGTCTCAATCCAACACAGATCGATGCTTACGTCATTACAGATGTTCCGAATACACATTCGGCACTATTTGACACTTTTTAAAAGTTATCAAATAGTTAACCGGTACGCTTGCGGCTATTCCGGCCCAGCGTACCTGGTTTTCAATCAGTCACCCTGGAGGCCGCGGATGCCATAGGAATCAATGGGAGTCTGAAAGCAGCAAAAGCTTATGTTCGATGCTGCCAGATATCCCATTAATTTCTATTGTAGAAATCCAGTAACGTTTACACCTAACACCCTAACATAAGCCCCGAGTTTAAACACCCTAATCTGCCACCTCGACATCGCCGCAAACCTAAATAAAATGTATTAACCCCTATTACTCCGCTCCCCGACCCCGCCTCCACTAAATAAAGTTATTAACCCCTATTCCGCCGCTCCCACACCCTGCCGCCACTAAAGTTATTAACCCCTATTCCGCCGCTCCCGGACCCCGCCGCCACTAAATAAAGTTATTAACCACTATCCCGCCGCACCAGGACCCCGCCACCACCTAAATAAATGTATTAACCCCTAAACCTCTGGCCTCCCACATCACTACCATTAACTAAACCTATTAACCCCTAAACCGCCAGCCACCCACATCGTCATAAACTAAATTAAGCTATTAACCCCTAAACCTAACAAGCCTATAACTTAACATTAAAATTACAACATCCCTATCTTATAATAAATTAAAACTTACCAGTAGAATTAAAATAAACTATATTAATATATAATATACAGTAGCTAATTTAATTGCTAGTTTAATGTAATTTTAGTATAATAGTTAGCATAATAGTTAGGGTAGGTGAATTAATAGTTTAATATAGTTTATGTGCCAATTATTTTATGTGTTTTGTAAGGTGTGCTAAAAAACCATATTGTATTTATGTATATATATATATATATATATATATATATATATATATATATATATATATATATATATATATATATATATATATACTGTATATATATATATATATATATATATATATATATATATATATATACTGTGTAAATATATATATATATATATATATATATATATATACATACACACACACACACACTTTGGAGCCCTTTCCACTCAAATACATATAAACATAAAAAATAGCTTCCAATAAATGTAATTATTTTTTATATCTAAATATTATTAACTGCACTGAAAGTAAGCTTTTGTGAAAAAAACTTTTAACGTGCCACTTATAATCTGACCCGATTAAAAGCTTCCAGTCTAAAATGTCTGCTTACTGTCAAGCTTCCAGTCTAAAGTGTCTGCTTACTGTCAAGCTTCCAGTCTAAAGTATCTGCTTACTGTCAAGCTTCCAGTCTAAAGCCTCTGCTCATTGCCAAGGTTTGGATGTAGATTGGCAGCTTACTCACCAAGTACACAGTCTAAAGTTTAAACATCAGGTGGATATTGCTAGTTCACTCTAAAGGGTTTGCTTATTGTCAAACTGCAAGTCTAAAGTATCTATTCACTGCCAAGTTTCATGTAGAGTGTCTGTTAACCACCAAATATCTTGTCTAAGTGTCTGTTTGCTTAATTTCAAGGGAAAATAGTCAACTCACTCGCCAAGCTTCAAATATAGTTTGTCAAGGCCAGATTAGAAGTGGCATGCTAATGATAACGCAGGCACGATAACCAATATTGCTGGACCGCACTACCATTAGCATGCAACTTTGATAACCAGAGAAGGGTTAGCCCAGTCTACTTCACTTTAGCTCAGCCTATAATTTCAATAGAAAACACGACCCTGTTAATTTGCACTGGTATTACAAGTTGAAAGTTGTAGTTTGGGCTCAAGTGAAAGCCAAAACTCTGCTATTATATTTAGCACTACTAAAGACCATAAAGGGCAATGATACCCAAATGTTGAAACACTTGAAAGGCATGCAGCATAGCTGTAAAAAGCTGACTAGAAAATATCACCTGAACATCTCTATGTAATAAAGAAAGATATTTTACCTCAAAAGTTCCTCAGTAGGCACATCCCATTGTAAAGGACTTCTAAGTAGCAAATCAATTTGTCTGTCCCGGGACAGCTAAGGGATTGAGCCTTGTGCACTCTCATGTTATTTCCCTATTCAGTTTAAGGACGTTTTCTATGAAATCTCATGAGAGTTAAGTCAAATCTCATGAGATCACAGTAAAAGATTTCATGACCTCAGCACTGTTGATGCTTATTGGCTGCAGTTCATTTCTTATTTTTTTATTTTATTTTACCTGCAGCTGGGCAGCAGCTGAGTATAACCTTTTTACACAGAACTTACTCTGCTGAGCTGAGGAGATTGTGAGGTAAAATATCTTCCTTTTTTACATAGAGATGCTCAGGTGATATTTTCCTGTCAGCTTTTTACAGTTATACTGCATCAGTTTCAAAGGATTTAGCATATGAGTATTATGTCCCTTTAAGTATAGTGTATGAGTAAGATTTATTAAGCAGCGGATGCTGCAATCTACGCCGATAGTTTCAGGTCCGCCTGAAACGTAAGTTAAGAAGCAGCGGTCATAAGACCGCTGCTCCTTAACAGATCCGATCTGATTGGGATGATTGACACCCCCTGCTAGCAGCCAATTGGCTGCAGGTGTGCACTGGGCGTCATTGCACAAGCATTTCACTAAAAAATGCATGTGCAATGATAAATGCCGACAACATATGCTGTCGGCATTTAGCACATGTAAACCACATTAAAATAAAGTATTACACACACACACACATATATATATATATATATATATATATATATATTTATTTATATATATATGTTCGGTTAAAAGGAATATGGTATTTGGCAGTGTTTAACTAGAAAGGGCTCCAATGCATATATATTTATATATATTGCGTTGAAATAAGCACTCACTGGACTTCAGCCAACTTTGACAAAAAATATATTCTTTAATGTGATGTTTCAGGACACAAACAGTCCCTTCCTGTGACAAACAACTGGTGCAAAAATCAAACTTTTGAAGATCTTTATAACCCTCCCCCTTCATCACAGCCAATCCCAGCTGTCCGTATGCAATACAACTTAGTGACCTCATGAGTTAACCAACATACAATGTTAATTTAGGAACCACAAACTGTGTTCACTTCATAATGATAAATTATATAAACCAAAATGAAGAAATATTGCATATTGTATGATGCTACCCAGTTGATCAGCAGTGATCCACTAAATCTAACTATCTTAACCTTTTAATGCCCTTATGCCATTGTATTCCGTCACAACGGCACTGAGCTTTAAAGTCGTTATGAAGGAATACAACGTCATCACAAATGGCTGTCCTGAAGCCCACTAGGCTTGCAGGATTTGATCGCAGTCTGGAGGGCGTTCCTAGCATCTTAGGGACGCCCCCCAGTCCCGATCCCATAATTGAAATCTCGCAATCTTTTGCACGATCTCGTGATTTCAATTTGTCTACATCGGAACGCTGTTCTGATGTAGACTTTTTTAACCCGATCATGAAAGGGTTAAGCCGATACAAAATGAAAACATTCATGTAAAAAATAGCCTTTCTTGGCAACCAATGAGCAGCAGATAACCTTAACACACCATTTCCATTCTCCAATCATGTATACATGGGTGTTAGTGATTCACTCCATCCCCCACACGGATATCGGTCACTTTTCTTAAATGATCACCTATTGCCACTCAAAACTAATATATATGTGAATGATACAACAATCCTAAAGTTCATGACTCCTGTATATATTTTGATCCATGCCGCAGCACTCGCAACAACATGGGGGGTGTCACCCATTGTCTTACTAGTCGGCCATACAGACGCCCCGCCCACTATGGGCATAGAAAGCAATTGTCATGGATACCTGTCAAAAAGTAAACATAAAATACAACAAAATAAGAGCTCGACATTCAACCTAACAAAGCTATAGCTATATACTATAGACTGTGATTGTAATGCTCTCTAGGGTGGACATGGGTACACTTAAACGCGATTGTCTTCTTTTGAGGTTTTTGTTGGTGAGGTTTTGTTTTGAGGCGTATTGTGTATGTGGGCTGCCATAGCAACCAATCATGATGAGCACAGGGGGCAAGGCCTTCTTAAAATGGCCAATTGATCCAGTGGGGGTAAACAGATACAGTGTAAACAGATACTCCCTTCTCACGATCTGAGTGCTGAATGAAGAATCGCAAACAGCTCCTGCAAAGATGTCACGGGTATTGAGACATTGTATGTCCCAGTCTGATAGGTTGTTGCATGATGTCTTCGTTAGGTTGAATGTCGTTGTATTATATGTTTACTTTTTGACAGGTATCCATGACGATTGCTTTCTACGCCCATAGTGGATGGGGCCTCTGTATGGCCGACTAGTAAGACAATGGGTGACACCCCTCATGTTGTTGCGAGTGCTGCGGCACGGATCAAAATACATACGGGAGTCATGTACTTCAGGATTGTTGTATCATTCACATATATATTAGTTTTGAGTGGCAATAGGTGATCATTTAAGAACAGTGACAGATATCCATGTGGTGGATGGCGTGAATCACTAACACCCATGTATACATGATTGGAGAATGAAAAGGATGTGTTAAGGTTATCTGCTGCTCATTGGTTGCCAAGAAAGGGTATTGTTTACATGAATGTTTTCATTTTGTATTGGCTTAAGATAGTTAGATTTAGTGGATCACTGCTGATCAACTGGGTGACATCATACAATATACAATATTTCTTTACTTTGGTTTATATAATTTATCATTATGAAATAAACATAGTTTTTGGTTCCTGAATTAACATTGTATGTAGGTTAACTCATGAGGTCACTAAGTTGTTTTGCACACGGACAGCTGGGATTGTCTGTGATGAAGTGGGAGGGTTACAAAGATCTTTAAAAGTTTGATTTTTGCTCTAGTTGTTTGTCAGAGGAAGGGACTGTTTGTGTCCCGAAACGTCACATTAAAGAATATATTTTTTGTCACAGTTGGCTGAAGTCCAGTGAGTGCTTATTTAAACACAATATTACAAATTTTTAAAGCACCCTGGCTGTTGCGGATGGTTGGTGAGAGTGCACACACCTGGACTATACACATTATATATATATGTATATCGATGTGTATATGTTTATATATGTGTATACATGTCTATATTTAAGTGTTTATGTAAAAGTACACACATACAGGTACATACATATATGCACATATAAATACATGAATACACATTTATACACTCATATAGACATATATATATATTGGTCACTGAGGAAGTATTGTATATGAACTATACGAAACATGTTATGTTTGACCTGATCCTATGGGGCCTATCTATCAAGCTCCGGATAGAGCTTGAGGCCCCGTGTTTCTGGCAAGCCTGCAGGCTCGCCAGAAACACCAGTTATGAAGCAGCGGTCTAAAGACCGCTGCTCCATAACCTGTCCACCTGCTCTGAGCAGGCGGACAGACATGGCCGCAATTCAACCCGATCAAGTACGATCGGGTTGATTGACACCCCTCTGCTGGTGGCCTTGGCCGCAATTCTGCAGGGGGCGGCGTTGCACCAGCAGCTCTTGTGAGCTGCTGGTGCAATGCTGAATGCGGAGAGCGTATTGCTCTCCGTATTCAGCGAGGTCTGGCGGACCTGATCCGCACTGTCGGATCAGGTCCGCCAGACTTTGATAAATAGAGGCCTATGTGTGAATTGCTATTTTGATGCCGATTTTATGAAGAAATTATGTTTCAATTAACAGGCTATTTTGCTTTTATTTTTGGAGTGTTACGATTTCTTGGATTTCTTGGATTGCATACCTTTCTGGAGGGGTAATATTATGTGCTGTGTAGCTGTTTGAATTTGGATGTCTGGAGACCGGGTGCCTTATTTTTGTTGTTGAAGTATATATATATATATATATATATATATATATATATATATATATGTGTGTGTGTGTGTGTGAGGAACATTGGAATGTCAAATATTCCTAACTCACTTCGGGTTTAGCGTAGTTGGTCTAACACGGTGTCTGGTTAACGTGCAATATCCGAAGTTTTGAAGTTAGTTCACATCAGTCTTACACTTGTACAATAACTTTTTCATTTCAACTTGGAAAACGCACACTAACCCAGTCGTGATAAATTTATTTATTTAGCACCACTTGTAATTGAGCCCTATAGGGTAGATTTATCATGGCCCGAATGGGGTCAAATACATCTGTTTCCGTGCGAGCCTTCAGGTTCACTGGAAATAGGAGTTAAGAAGCAGCGGTCTTAACTCGTACGCCGCTTCTTATTAACACCCCCTGCTAGTGGCCAGAACTGCTTGTGCAATGATAAAGTCAACATTTATCGATGTCTGGCGGACATGATCGCTACAGCGGATCATGTCCACCAGACTCATGATAAATCGGCCCCCATGTCTTTATATTCCTTATAATTTCAGCAATAAAAGAAAATAAATAAACTTATTGTAAGAACCTAAACAGATTTCCGACTAAAACTAGCAGGTTACCAGATATGTTAATGGTTTATATTCCAATCATTCCTTTCTTGTCGCTAATTATTTTTATTAAAGACTTGGATATGTCAGCAATATTTCCTAGAACATCTTTATTTTGTTACATCTGATGCTGGTAAAAGTCTTTATGATTACTGCAATATCATTATTCCAAGAAATACTGCAAAACTAATTAACCACCAGAGCTTGTATTAAGCACTGTGGGAATTAAATTTACATATTGGTGTCATGTGAACACCCCCTAGGTTGCAGTGCTCCCCGCTAGCTAATTAACTCCTTTTCTTCAAGAATTATATATCATGACTTAACTTATTGTTTTGCACACACATAAATATGTAGTTTTATTAATCATGAATAACAACTCAGAATTAAAATAGTTTATAATTCAGAAATTGTTCCCAAATTTTGATTAGTGGGAACATATTTGTAATTCATGAGTTTGAAAACTGTATGCAACTGTACGTATTTTGATTAGGAAAACACTTCCTTGAATCCAATTTCATTTTGCAACGCTGCATTTAACTGGAGAATAATATAATTAGTGTTCAAATTCTCTAAATTTAGCAAAGAATCACACACTGTGCACTGTGAATTATTTAAATATAATACATTGTTTAACCTAACATTTTTCTGTACTGTAGGAAGTTAGCAATTCCTCAGCTGTACTATGATATCTTAAAGCAGTTAGTCTTAACCACCATGTCAAGGTACCCTGGGGAATTACAGCCCACAACTGAGGCTGTCACACAGAATTAGGGCTGAGGGTGAATAAAAAACTAAATTGCTCATGGTATCCTTTAAGCATACATTTTCTAACTTAAAAGTTGTTTAAGCAAAACACATTCTGAAATATGCAGACTACGGGGCCGATTTATTATAATGCGAGCGGACATGATCCGCTGAAACAGATAATGTCCGCCGCACATCGATAAATGCCGACAGCATACCCTGCATTTTTTGTGAAACGCTTGTGCAATGCCACCACCCGGCACATTTGCAGCCAATTGGGCGCTATCAGGGGGTGTCAGAGGTGGTGGACGAGTTAAGGAGCAGCGGTCTTACAATCGCTTCTTAAAGGGACACTCAGGTTAAATTAAATGTTCATGATTCAGATGCAGCATGTAATTTTAAACAACTTTCCAATTTACTTCCATTAAAAAAATGTGCACAGTCTTTTATATTTACAATTTTTTAGTCACCAGATCCTACTAAGCATGTGCAAGAATTCACAGACTATACGTATATGCATTTGTGATTGGCTGATTGCTATCACATGGTACATAGGGAGTGGAAATATACATAACTTTGAAATTTGTTATAAAAAAATATACTACTCATTTGAAGTTCAGACTAAGTGCTATTGCATTGTCTTGTTATCTTGCATTTGTTAATTATGCAAATCTAATGTGTTGACTGGTCCTTTAACTTCCGCTTCAGGCGGACCTGAAGCAGAGTGGGTCGTAAGCAGCATCCGCTGCTTCATAAATCGAACCCTACTTGTTTAAAGAATTTAAATGTTATGATCTAAAATTTTACACAGCATGCTTAATAGTTTATTATAACATTGAATTACAAATAAATGTATATATCTACAAAGGGTGAGATCTCAAGCAAGCAGCAAAAATGGAATAAGTGGGTACATTGTAATGAAATGTAGTGATAGCATGAGCTTTGTATCTTACAAGGGAGCCAATGATCTGAAGCTCTCCTCTCTGGTGAGATTGTCTAAAAGGTTTTGTCAGTACTGCAAAGTCCCTCAAAGAATTTTAGAAAGACAAATTTTAGCTTGAGAGATGTTTTTCTCGGTAAGCAGGACTGTGGCTGTATAGAAATCAAGTTGTATTAATTATTAACGAACATGCACATTGTAGTGTCTCGCTATTAGAGATGGGCAAAAGTAATGAAATTGCAATTTGCTTGGTAAAACAAACAGTCCTGTAGACATTCATTTTGGATAATCGAATTTTCATAAGAATGAAAAGCCATAAATATTCTGTAATTGAATGTTATTTTTGGTTTTCGAATGTTCATACTAGGATTGAACATCCGCATACAAATTTTCGAATGTAACATTTGATTTAACAAATACTATTCAGAAGTTCAGTAATTTATGTGGTAGGGAATTTATTAAAATGATACATAATAGATACAAATTTATTGATTAATTTTTTTTCTATTTTAAATATTGCATAATTCAATATTAAATTTAAAGAGAGCTTTAGAAATACTCTCTATTACTATTCATTTGATTCAAATTTGCGTTATGCAATGTGCTATATAACAGGAGCTTCCTTTGGCTGGTTGCAGTACTGCTCAGTAAGGAGCATTTGACCCCAGCCACATTATATTAAAACATATTTAGCACTTTTCCACTACAATATAGCCCTACTGGATGGGTATATTACCCCACTAAACTAGCACAGTGTTACTAAGCAACCCTGACACCACTACACTACCTCCAACTTTACTTTGCAATCCAAGTTCCACTATATGATCCACTGGTCCCCCTCTAAAAACCAGGTGGATTTCTTAGAAGCTGCCTTGGTGGTTCAGTAAAGTTGAACCATCTTAATGATAGTATAGAGCATATCTGTGCTTGAAACAACTTAAGGGTTATGCTGCTTGACTGAGACGTGAATCTGGTGCTGTGTGTGAGTGTTCAAAATTGTTGCCAATGCTGGGGTGGAGATTCCTTACCGTATATAAATGCATGGATAGCTGGATCACACTTTTTTGTTCCTGACTGTTCAAGAGTTTTTTTTTTCCGGTAGTAGTTGGAATGATGATTCATCCTAGACGTCAATCAGTACCTCCAAAACGGCTGAGAGAGTTTTTCACCGGTGACACGGTGAGTATCTGTGAGGGGGAGAGAGGTTAGGTCTGGCACTGAGGAGGAGGGCCTCACTCCTTCTGGGCAGGATGCAATTTCGCCCTCAGGCCTATCCTCTACCCCTACTTTCCCCTTAACCCAGGACAGGGATTTGTTTGATTTGGGGGTGGTGGGTGGACTAGAGGAGGATGGGGAGGATGCTGCCCTGGATGGTTCCATCGGCCTCCCAGGGGCCTTGGTTAGGAGGGATGGTGATAGGGGGTTTACACAGGCCGGAGGACATAATCAAGGGCCGGACAGTACTTTAGGGGACATCCCTGGGGATCCGGGGCGTGATGTGGTAGGTAGTGGGCCTTTTGGACTCACCTGGTGGCCTAGTGGACTTTCCCCCTTCTAACCCTACTGGGAGTAATCTAGGCAATGGCCTAGCAGTCTCAACCCCCTGCAGTGGTTGTTCCGGTGGACTCGGTGGCCTAGCTGGCCCTTCTCAGGTTGGGTACTCACCTACCATACCTCTTACTGATGCGGCAGTGTCGGTAGTTTGCAGGATTGGTACAGGCCATCACGTCGTCTGTCTCTGGTTCAGGCTTTGTGGTGGCGGTGGTCGGCGGGCAGTTCAGCGGTGTCCATCTGGGTCCTTCAGGCATCTGATCGGTGGTGAGTTGTCTCTTCCCTGGTTTTGGGCCTTCTCCAGGAGTGGCGGGTGGGGCATCCTTCTCCGTAGGCGACTTCGGGTCGGTATGGCACTGTCATGATGTCACTTCCGGTAGTCACAGTGGTGACATCATTTTCGGACATGTGGCAGAGGCAGAGTGGGTGTTCGGTGAGTCGGAGGTGATGGCACAGGTGAGTCAGGAGTAAAGGGATCCAGGGTGGGTGGCAATAGAGGCAGGCAGGTGGTTGTAGATGTTGGTCCTTCGGCTCCAGTGGTACACGTCAGATTAGGGCAATGGAGGAGCTCCAGCCTGGATTCGATGTTAAGAGGTGGTGCACATGATATGAGAGAGAGTGATGGGCATGGGTATTTTGGTTCTGGGGGCTTTGAGCAGCATGGAAGTAATGTGCAAGTGGGAGAGGATACGTTTGCATCCGGGCATGAGCCTCTGGGGAGAGGACAACAGGCAGTGATGGGGGAAATATTTTGGCTGGCTTTTATGCTAGCTCAGGGAGCAGGGGTTTTGCCTCAAGGAAGTGGGCAATCTATGCAGGCCACATCTAGCAGAGGGTCAAGGGGTGGTCACAGGCCGTATGTGGTTCCCAGCCATGAAATGGTGCATATGCACAAGGGAGCATGGATGGTGGACAGTTGGGCAGGTGTCCCCTTGAGTGTGTGGTGGTGCGTGTGGCTGGGCAATTTCAGGATCCTGGGCTCAGGTCAGGGGACACACCAGTCAGAGGATCATAGACATGGGGGGGGCTTGGCACCCATCCTGTGGTCCTTGGTACTCCTGGCTCTTCTTTCTCATTGCAGGCAGGTGTCAGCTCAGGCAGCGGTTCAGTTGTGAGGAGGTTCCGGCACCACCAGGGCTTTCTGGACCTGGAGTATATCTAGAGCGACAGGAGACGTAGGCGCCTCCTCTTTCCGCGTCTAGAGCAGGTGAGACATTTGTTCAGTTGGTGCAGGGGGTGGGTGAGGGGGATCATCCAGTGACACCGGCTCTGAGAGTGACGACTCCTTGGGACCATATTCAAAACTGCAAAAATGGGTATTGAAGTATTTATGTAGATTGGTGGCAGGGCAGGAGAGGCAGGAATTGAGGTTGGCACCTGGGATAGCTGGGGCTCTTGCAGCGAGTACTAGTCAAGGGGAGAGTGGAAGTGTTGCTCCTGTAGGGCTAGGGGCTGTTAGCATGGCTCTAGCAGAGAGGAAGGTAGCAATGCAAGGGGATGCATATCCCTGCAGTGTCCACTCACTGCATTAACACCTTAAGGCCAAAGTGGTAAAGAAGATTAGAGAAGGGAAGTATGTTAACATCTTCAAATTGTCGCTTGAGGCCCATAAGGAGAAGGAACGGAGCGGGGACAGTATTGATCCAAAAAAGGTCAATCGGCCTGAAACCGTGGATGAGTAGTGGACTTGTTTCAAAGTACTGTCAAATTTTCTTAGTGATGCAGAGCCTGAACTGCATTTAGGCATGTTGAAATATATGGAAACTATAGAGTTTATTTATAAGACATATAAAGAAGTGGTGGGGAGGTCATATGACGCAGATTACAGGAGGAAAATGGTGAGGAACCCATTGTTGACCTATGGCACAATGGATGTTCATCTATGGCAAAGTCTGGGTGTGGAGCGATCTTCCTCCCCCTACAGGAGGGAGTGCGGGTTTGAACATACAACCTGGGGGGGTGAAGAGAAAAGGACGGGACTGCTGGAAGTTTAACAACAGGAAGTGAGATAGAGGAGTGAACTGCTCCTTTCGACACTCCTGCTTATACTGCAGAGCAGCACATCCAGGGTAAGAATGCTTGAGGAGAAAGGAAGGCGGGGCAGAGGCACAGGTAGAGGAGCAACTGGTTTAAAGGGCTCCAAACGCCACTGAAGTTGGACGCTCTTGAGCCATGGCTCAGGGCCTACCCGAACAGGGAGGCAGCAGACCTGTCAGGTTTACACGAAGGCTTTCACATTCCTGTGTCGGGTGAGGTAGTAGGGGCTCAACAGAAATGAAAATTGAAGTCGGCATATGAGTACCCTAGGGTAGTAAGGGAAAAGTTGGACAAGGAGATGAAGTTGGGGCACATGGCAGGCCCATTTATGGAACCTGCTTTGAAGGGACTGGTGGTCTCCCAGCTGGGGGTTGTGCCAAAGAAGGAGCTGAGGAAATTCCGGTTGATTCAGCATTTATCATACCCAATTAGTAAATCGGTAAATGATGCAATTGACCTGGAATTTAGTTCCATCCATTACCAATAGTTCAATCAGGCAATGGCTTTGGTACAGCAGATGGGTGTGTAGACCCTCTTGTCTAAGCTGGATATTGAGTCTGCTTTCTGCTTGTTGCCAATTCATCCAGCATCCTTTCAGCTGATGGGGTACTGGTTTGAGCGTGCCTACTTTGTAGATCATTGTCTACCAATAGGCGGCTCGGTTTCCAGTGCTTTATTTGAGGCATTCAGTACATTTTTGCACTGGGCTGTTTCATTGGTGGCCGGGGGGACTTGGTAGCACATTATTTGAATAACTTTTTGTTGGTAGGCAGGGCAGGGTCATCAGAATGTGCAAGGATCATGTTCGTGATGAGGAACTTACTCTCTCATTTCAGGGTTCCTTTAGCGGAAGACAAAACCCAGAGACAGTGCACTTGCCTAACCTTCTCGGGTATTGAAATCGATACAAAGCAAAGGCAATGTCGGTTACCAGTGGACAAGGTTGCAGTGGCCACGTTGGCAGAGTGGCACCCATTAAGAGAGCTTCAGTCACTGCTTGGTCTGTTGAATTTTGCTTGTAAGGTAATTCCAATGGGAAAGGGATTCAATATGAGGTTGGTTGACCCATTGTAGAGCGATGGCAGGGAGCGCAGGCAGTGTAGAATTTCTGAAGAAATAAGGGAAGATTTAAAAGTCTGGAAGTTGTTCTTAGAGGACTTTAATGGAATATTGTTGTTGAGGCAGGGTAGAATGTTGAGTCAAGGTTTGCATTTGTTCATGGATGCGGCAGGCGCCCATGGCTATAGGGAGTATTTCAAAGGTGCTTGGAGCACGGAGCCTTGGCCATGGGTGTGGGCAGACAAGGGCTTGACCAGGAATCTAACTCTGCTGGAGTTGTTTCCCATTGCAGTAGCCATCGAATTATGGGGCAGCAATTTACCAATAGAAATGTTAACTTTTGGCGTGATTTGTGTTTGCTATCAACAATCTTTCAGCTTCTTCCCTTATTGTTGTGAGGTACCTACGTTGGTTAGTGCTGAGGTGTTTGCGGCGCAATATTAACTTCTTGGCACAACATTTGCCGGGGGTGAATAATGTAGTGGTGGACGTGCTGTCTAATGGTCAGTAGGATCTGTTTAGGAGGTTGGTTCCAGGAGCGGATGTTGTTAGTGCTTCTTGTCCTTCTTTGGCAGGTGGCCGAAGGGGGGACGTGCTGAGTTCACTGGTGAGAGTGTCATTGACCCCTGCTACTTGGTGGGCCTGCGTAAAAAACTGGGCAGAGTGGGAAGCCTTTCTGATGGGTAAGGGTGTTCCTTTAGTAGCTGGCTCTCCAGCATTGTTACTTGAATGGATGGTACATTTGAAGGAGTGTGGATGCAAAAAAAGGGCAATGCAGGGGAAGCTAGCAGCTTTGGCATTCTTCAGCAAATGGTGGGGCAAGTGATGAAAGGTTGGGGTAGAATTGAGGTTTCGGTCGGTTGACAGACATGAGCCGATTACAGTGCAGAGGTTATAGGTGTTGTTGGCAGTCCTGCCGAATGTTTGTGCAGATGATTACGAGGTCTGTTTATTTAGAGCAGCATTTTCAGTAGCATTCTTTGGGACTCTTAGGATAGGGGAAATGGTGGCACAGTCTAGGGTGTCCGTAGGAGCAGGGATACAGGTGCAACATATCAGGTTCAATTTTCAAGCATTACTATTGTTCATCCCCAGATCTAAGACAGATCAAGATAGGAGGGGAGTGTGGTTGTCAATGCAACAGCAGTCTAACCCAGAGTGTTGTCCAGTTAGGCTCGTCTCTGAGTACTCTAAGAGAAGGCAAGGGAATTCAGGGCAATTTTCTATTCACGGTGATGGCACTAATCTATAAGAAAAAGAAGCACAGAGGCGCTAATCTGTCTAAATTCCAGTATAGAAACGTTTTGAATTGTGCGGCTGAAAAGGCTGGCCTTAACCCTGATGTTATAGCTCCCCACTCCTTTCGCATTGGTTCAGCCACCAGTGTGGCAACTGCTGGGGTACCATAACAGGGTATATAGAGGCTGGGTAGGTGGCGCTTTAAAAGATACAAGCTGTACATTAGGCCATTAAGTGGGAACAACTAGTTAAGAGAATGCTGTAGGATAAAATATGTGTTAGGAAAGTTATGATTTAATCTCCCTTATTTTAGGTATAAGGACCCCTCCATGTAGAGCATGGATATTCGGCCATTTGTATGTCCACTCGGTGCAAACCACGCCTTGAAGCATCAGGGCAGCCTGCAGCTGGGGATTCGACCAGATGCGGTTTTAATTAAATGGCTGGGGAGGAGGAGAATGCTTTGCAGAGACTTGCCAGGTGTCTTGAAGAAGCCACTCTCTGCTGGGGAAGGCCTTCGTTGATTGTGCTGCATCTGGGGGGGAATGATGTGGGCAGTGTGCCTGTGCTTGAATTCGCATCTATCATACAGTCAGATGTTCATTGGATGAAAGCATGATTCTCAGGGGTACGAGTGGCCTGGTCAAATGTCATTGCTCGTCTGCAGTGGAGGCATGTCAGGGTGCATAGATCAGCTTATCAGACTAGGAAGAAGCTTTATCGGTATGCGAGGAGGTCAGTTGTGGAGGAAGGCGGTTTCGTGATCAGGCATGAAAATATTTTGGGGGACTCTAAACGCCCATATAGACCTGATGGCGTGCACTTAACTGATGAAGGCTTAGATTTGTTTTTGGCAAGTTTAAAAGAGACATTTAGATGCCATGTCTTATAGTTATGCCCTAGATTGGTTGTTGGTGGCGGCAAGAGCTCCAATTTTTAAGGGGTATAGTATGTATCTCTTGTAGCAGGGTCACGGCCTTATAATTTTTCTGGCCTCCGTAAGGTGTGGTTGAGCTAATGGAAGGGGCAAGTTGTTGCAAGTCACAGCTCGTAACGTCTCTCCCTGTGGGCCTGCTGACCTTGAAATCCCTGTCGAATAATGCCAACCCTTGAAGGGCAATGCTCGAACGGAGCATTGCAGCACCCGACTTGTGGCCATTGACCTCAATACGCTTGTTGTAAATATTACGTTATTTATATGTATTAGGTCCTCAGATGCCACCACTTAGAGTTAAGCTTTAATCTTCGTGAAAAAAGTTTAGTATTTTTTGTGCCTGTTTATTTAAATAAACGTGACCTTGCTCCACAGTCTTTTATCTCCAATCATTTTTGTCTGTGTGTTTATTGGGGTACGGTGGGAGTGAAGTTATGGCAATTTAACCCTTAAGGGACATTTAAGTAAAAGTTAAACTTTCATGATTCAGTTAAAGCATGCAAGTTTAAACAACTTCATAATTTACATCTATTACACATTTTGAGTCGCCAGCTTCTACTGAGCATGTGCAACATTTCACAGAATATATGTATATGCTTTTGTGATTGGCTGATGGCTGTCACATGATACAGGAGGAGTGGAAACATACATAACTTTGAAATTTTGTTAGAAAAAAAAATCTACTAATCATTTGAAGTTCAGACTATGGGGCCTATTTATGAAATGTCTGTCCGACATGATCCGATCAGCGGATCATGTCTGACAGACATCGCTGAATGCGGAGAGCATTACAAATAATATTACATGATTCAGATAGAGCATGCAATTTTAACCAATTTTCCAATTTACTTTATCACCAATTTTGCTTTGTTCTCTTGGTATTCTAAGTTGAAAGCTTAACCTAGGAGGTTCATATGCTAATTTCTTAGACCTTGAAGGCCACCTCTTTTCAGAATGCAATTTAACAGTTTTTCACCACTAGAGGGTGTTAGTTCACATATTTCATATAGATAACACTGTGCTCGTGTACGTTAAGTTATCTGGGAGCAGGCACTGATTAGCTAAACTGCAAGTCTGTCAAAAGAACTGAAATAAAGGGGCAGTTTGCAAAGGCTTAGATACAAGATAATTGCAGAGGTTAAAAGTATATTATTATAACTGTGTTGGTTATGCAAAACTGGGGAATTGGTAATAAAGGGATTATCTATCTTTTGAAACAATAAAAATTCTGGTGTAGACTGTCCCTTTAAGTGTGCCTTGTGCTGGATATAAGAAACTATTTTCCATGTTATTTGTCATAACACAAAAGTACAAACACAAAATAATGGAATAGAAGCTAAAGAAGGCAGTTAAGAGCTCTGTGACAGTCTGATACTATTCACTACATGTTGTGCATCCGGACTATATTCTGCTTTGCAATTTATACCGAGTATTACAGAGATCAAATGTGCCATGTGCATCTTTGGATACTGCTGCGCTTTCATGTTGCCTTCAACAGCTGTTGAAGTTTGAACATTGCACACCATTAGTGCCATATATACATTATGTATTTTATTGCTCATCTGTTGTAGATATGATGAGATTTAATGGTATTCAATTACATCAGAAAACAAAACACATTATTCAGAAGTATATTAATGTTTTAACAACTATATGTTTAAAGTGGTGTGAATTAAATCTCCTATTCCAACATTTACATTGTTAAAGTCAGATTATATTTTATATACAGTTTTAGTGAACTTCAGGGTCTATTCCTATGCATTTGATTTACAGTATGACAATACCTGTATTATATCTTCACAATGTAACATTCAAATATTAAAGAAAAATATTCAAATATAAATAAAATAAAACGTACGGCAGGCAGCTGAGTAATACCAGTGCACTGTAATACCAGCGCTTGCATTTGCATTGCATGGAAGCATTGCCCTCATGAGAGTTCACTTCCATAGGCTCCAATGGGAGCCTCATTCTCATCCCATTAGACACAGCATGAGAACTAGCGCAGCGAAGTGGGTTGGTCACACAGCAATGGGCAGCAAGTTTAAATATATATGTTTATGAATATATACATATCTATGTATGTGTTAAAGTGATTGTAAACGTTCTTAAAGGGACACTGTACCCAAATTTTTTCTTTTGTGATTCAGATAGAGCATGCAATTTTAAACAACTTTCTAATTTACTTCTATTATCATTTTTTCTTCGTTCTCTTGATATCTTTATTTGAAAAAGAAGGCATCTAAGCTGAGGAGCCAGCAAATTTGTGGTTCAGAACCATGGACAGCAATTGTTTATTGGTGCTGCCCAATCAGCAAGGACAACCCAGGTTGTTCACCAAAAATGGGCCGGCATCTAAACTTAAATTCTTGCTTTTCAAATAAACATACCAAGAGAATGAAGAAAATTTGATAATAGGAGTACATTAGAAAGTTGCTTCAAATTGCATGCTCTATCTGAATCACACAAAAAAATTTTTGGGTACAGTGTCCCTTTAATGTACTGAACAGTATATGCAATTAGTCTTCAAAACAAGGACACTTTCATTGATTAAATGTTTGTAAGTTGTTTTATTTGTAAAATATTTAATATTTTGTGATAGTAAACATTGCACCATTCCTCTGCCCACATCTTATACTTTATTTAGCTGAGCGATAACGAATCCGGCTTCTTCAAATCTTTGTGTGGCCCACATGGTGTCCAGCTCATATATACTGTGCATTACATTAAAGGGACATAATACTCATATGCTAAATCACTTGAAAGTGATGCAGCATAACTGTAAAAACTGACAGAAACATATCACCTGAAGATCTCTATGCAAAAAAGGAAGATAGTTTACCTCACAACTTCCTCAGCTCACCAGAGTAAGTTTTCTGTAAAAAGTTATATTTCAGCTACTGACCAGCTGCAGGTTTAAAAAAAAAGAAAAAAGGAAGAAATGAACAGCAGCCAATCGGCATCAGTAGTGCTGAGGTCATTAACTCTTTTACTGTGATCTCATGAGATTTCACTTAACTCTCATGAGATTTCATAGTAAACTTCCTTAAACTATATAGGGAAATAACATGAGTGTGCATGAAGCACGCTCCCTTGCCTGTCCCTGGGCAGGATACTGATTTGCTGCTTAAAGTACTTTACAATGGGTTGTGGCTACTGAGGACATTTTGAGGTATATTATCTTCCTTTTTTACAAAGAGATGTTCAGGTGATATTTTCTAGTCAGCTTTTTACAGCTATGCTGCATCACTTTCAAGTGTTTAAACATTTGGGTATCATGGCCCTTTAAGAAAGTTTTACTATCACTTTAATATGTGTATATACACATATAAACACATAAATATATATTTATATATTCATATACATATACAGTATCTCACAAAAGTGAGTACACCCCTCACATTTTTGTAAATATTTTATTTTATCTTTTCATGTGACAACACTGAAGAAATGACTCTTTGCTGCAATGTAAAGCAGTGAGTGTACAGCCTGTATAACAGTGTAAATTTGCGGTCCCCTCAAAATAACTCAACACACAGCCATTCATGTCTAAACCATTGGCAACAAAAGTGAGTACACCGCTGAGGGGAAATGTCCAAATTGGGGCCAAATTGTCAATGGTGGCCACCATTACTTTCCAGCACTGTCTTAACCCTCTTGGTTATGGAGTTCACCAGAGCTTTATAGGTTGCCACTGGAGTCCTCTTCCACCCCTCCATGATGACATCACGGAGCTGGTGAATATTGCGCTCTCCCACCTTCTGTTTGAGGACGCCCCACATCACCTTTACCCTCAGCTTATTTAGCAAGGCAGTGGTCATCTTGGAGGTGTTTGGGGTTGTTATCATGTTGGAATTTTGCCATGCAGCCCAGTCTCCGAAGGGAGGGGATCATGCTCTGCTTTAGTATGTCACAGTACATGTTGGCATTCATGGTTCCCTCAATGAACTGTAGCTCCCCAGTGCCGGCAGCACTCATGCAGAACCATAACATGACACTCCCATCACCATGCTTGACTATAGGCAAGACACACTTGTCTTTGTACTCCTCGCCTAGTTGCCGCTACACACGCTTGACACCTTCTGAACCAAATAAGTTTATCTTGGTCTTATCGGACCACAGGACATGGTTCCAGTAATCCATGTCCTTAGTCTGCTTATCTTTAACAAACTGTTTGCAGGCTTTCTTGTGCATCATCTTTAGAAGAGGCTTCCTTCTGGGATGACAGCCATGCAGACCAATTTGAAGCAGTGTGCGGCGTATGGTCTGAGCACTGACAGGCTGACCCCCCCCCACCCCTTTAACCTCTGCAACAATGCTGGCAGCACTCATACGTCTATTTCCAAAAGACAACCTCTGGATATGACGCTGAGCACATGCACTCAACTTCTTTGGTTGACCATGGCAATGTCTGTTCTGAGTGGAACCTGTTCTGTGAAACCACTGTATGGTCTTACCCATCATGCTGCAGCTCAGTTTCAGGGCATTGGCAATCTTCTTATAGCCTAGGCCATCTTTATGTAGAGCAACAATTCTTTTTTTCAGATCCTCAGAGAGTTATTTGCCATGAGGTGCCATGTTGAACTTCCAGTGACCAGTATGAGATAGTGTGCGAGCGATAACACCAAATATCACACACCTGCTCCCCATTCACACCTGAGACCTTGTAACACTGATTCACATGACACCGGAGAGGGAAAATGGCTAAATGGGCCCAATTTGAACATTTCCACTTAGGGGTGTACTCACTTTTGTTGCCAACATTTTAGAAATTAATGGCTATGTGTTGAGTTATTTTGAGGGGACAGCAAATTTACACTGTTATACAGGCTGTACACTCACTACTTTACATTGTAGCAAAGTGTAATTTCTTCAGTGTTGTCACATGAAAAGATAAAATAACATATTTACAAAAATGTGAGGGGTGTACTCACTTTTGTGAGATACTGTATATTTACAGGGAACGCACAGTTCCCATAGAACGCTATATAAAGGCACTTTTCAGTGCAGTTTATTTTCTAACACCCCTCAGGCGCCACGTTAAGCCCCTTATAACTGCTTTTTGCAGTCACTTTATTAAAAAAATAAAGATGCCACAATTTTTATTTTTAAAGAATACTATATTGAAATTTGGGGACAATTGGGGGACTTTTAGAAAATTAATAAGGGATCTGGTCTCTGGTTAATTTTCTTAGCGCTAATTGCTCCCGCAAGCTTGTTGTAGCAATAACCAGCCACTTGTAATGGTTGGTTATTTATTCCGCGTCAGCAAATGGGCAAATGTGCCTGTTTGCAGGCGTGCAATAAATTAGCACTCCTCTTGTAATATGCCCTTTGTTGGAAATAAGTAGATTCACCAAAAGGAAGGACCATCTGAATCTGTGTCCTAATTGGTGTGTCTTAAAGGGACATGAAACACAAAAATTTTCTTTTGTGATTCTGATAGAGAATACAATTTTAAACAACTTTCCAATTTACTTCTATTATTTAATCTCTTGTTATCCTTTGCTGAAATGTTTATCTAGACAAGCTAAGGGGCAGCAGAGAACCTACGTTCTAACTGTTGATTGGTGGCTGCATATATATATTGATTGTAATTGGCTCACCCATGTGTTCAGTTAGAAACCATTAGTGCATTGCTGCTCCTTCAACACATGATACCAAGATAATGAAAAAAAAATAGATAATAGAAGTAAATTAGAAAGTTGTTTAAAATTGTGTTCTCGATCTGAATCATGAAAGAACATTTTTGGGTTTCATGTCCCTACATGACCGCCTGCCATTTAGAAAAAAATAGTTTTAACTGTTTATCATTAAAATTATTCAGATTAAATTGTTCACCTATTATTTGAGTATGCATCTGTTTTACAAACTCTGATATACTTGTGTAGTGTTTGTAAATCCAGGTGATTTAGAAATATATCTGACACAGAGTCTATTTATACAGCAACTAACTACACACTTTATTTCCTGGTTCCTCACTCTAACCACACTGTCCCCGCCCCTGCTTCTTTGCAACAATTATATACATTTACAAGTCAGAGCACAAACTAAGAAGAAAGCATTATATATTATAATATCACATCAGACACCATATCTCTCCCTTACTTTAGATTAGAAACATAACAATTAAACTAAACATAAATATAACTATATATATACTATGCTTAATATCTAGAAATAAGACCAACCATATTTCACATAAAAGAGTTGCATGATGACATAATACATTACATGAAAACACACTATTTTTCATAGTCTTTAAGGTATTCAGGAGGTCTTCTGTTTTCTCTGAGAGGGTATTTTCGATTAGTATCGGTAAGGACTGATCATGTGCTATGTTTTCTTCCCCCTCACTGCTCTCTGAGTTATTCATATTATCATCATGTTCTTGAAATAATTTGGGTATATCAGAATCATTGTCTTCTGCATCAGATAATTCAGTATCCTGTTCTTTGTGTAGTTTCTTGAAGAAAGAAAAATTCTGAGTAATTGTATGTCCTTTTCTTACTGCAGTGATCATTGATCCTTGAATTCTTGTAGCTGTATATGGGACGACATCATATAAAGTATCTAACTTGTGTCGTCTATCTTGCCTACACAGGACTCTGACTCCAACAGCAAAAGGAGCAGATTTGGTATGATAATATTTATCCGCATAAGCTTTCATCTTGGCTTTGGCATGACTGTCTTTTTGTATCAAGTACCTGTTGAGTGTCTCTGTTAGTGAATCATTTATATCCGGAATTTTGATCCGAAGTTTGAGATTGAATAACAGCTCTGCAGGTGATCTGCCAGTGGTACAATGGGGAGTTGATCGTTAGTCTCTCAGAAAAGAGCATACATTTTGTTTCCATGGTCTACCTTGCGCTGTAGTTGGGCTTAGAAATTTCCCCATAGAACGCATGAATCTTTCAGCTCCTGCATTAGCTTGTGGCCACAAAGGAGTAATGCGCCTATGTTTAAAACCAAGATACGAAGCAAATTTTTTAAACTGAGTACTGTTAAACGGGGGACCATTATCTGTTTTAACAATTTTAGGAATTTCCAATAAAGAGAAAACTTTAACAATTTAGGGCAATTTAACCCTTAAGGGACATTTAAGTAAAAGTTAAACTTTCATGATTCAGTTAAAGCATGCAAGTTTAAACAACTTCATAATTTACATCTATTACACATTTTGAGTCGCCAGCTTCTACTGAGCATGTGCAACATTTCACAGAATATATGTATATGCTTTTGTGATTGGCTGATGGCTGTCACATGATACAGGAGGAGTGGAAACATACATAACTTTGAAATTTTGTTAGAAAAAAAAATCTACTAATCATTTGAAGTTCAGACTATGGGGCCTATTTATGAAATGTCTGTCCGACATGATCCGATCAGCGGATCATGTCTGACAGACATCGCTGAATGCGGAGAGCATTACAAATAATATTACATGATTCAGATAGAGCATGCAATTTTAAACAATTTTCCAATTTACTTTATCACCAATTTTGCTTTGTTCTCTTGGTATTCTAAGTTGAAAGCTTAACCTAGGAGGTTCATATGATAATTTCTTAGACCTTGAAGGCCACCTCTTTTCAGAATGCAATTTAACAGTTTTTCACCACTAGAGGGTGTTAGTTCACATATTTCATATAGATAACACTGTGCTCGTGCACATGAAGTTATCTGGGAGCAGGCACTGATTAGCTAAACTGCAAGTCTGTCAAAAGAACTGAAATAAAGGGGCAGTTTGCAAAGGCTTAGATACAAGATAATTACAGAGGTTAAAAGTATATTATTATAACTGTGTTGGTTATGCAAAACTGGGGAATTGGTAATAAAGGGATTATCTATCTTTTGAAACAATAAAAATTCTGGTGTAGACTGTCCCTTTAAGTGTGCCTTGTGCTGGATATAAGAAACTATTTTCCATGTTATTTGTCATAACACAAAAGTACAAACACAAAATAATGGAATAGAAGCTAAAGAAGGCAGTTAAGAGCTCTGTGACAGTCTGATACTATTCACTACATGTTGTGCATCCGGACTACATTCTGCTTTGCAATTTATACCGAGTATTACAGAGATCAAATGTGCCATGTGCATCTTTGGATACTGCTGCGCTTTCATGTTGCCTTCAACAGCTGTTGAAGTTTGAACATTGCACACCATTAGTGCCATATATACATTATGTATTTTATTGCTCATCTGTTGTAGATATGATGAGATTTAATGGTATTCAATTACATCAGAAAACAAAACACATTATTCAGAAGTATATTAATGTTTTAACAACTATATGTTTAAAGTGGTGTGAATTAAATCTCCTATTCCAACATTTACATTGTTAAAGTCAGATTATATTTTATATACAGTTTTAGTGAACTTCAGGGTCTATTCCTATGCATTTGATTTACAGTATGACAATACCTGTATTATATCTTCACAATGTAACATTCAAATATTAAAGAAAAAGATTCAAATATAAAAGAAAATAAAACGTACGGCAGGCAGCTGAGTAATACCAGTGCACTGTAATACCAGCGCTTGCATTTGCATTGCATGGAAGCATTGCCCTCATGAGAGTTCACTTCCATAGGCTCCAATGGGAGCCTCATTCTCATCCCATTAGATACAGCATGAGAACTAGCGCAGCGAAGTGGGTTGGTCACACAGCAATGGGCAGCAAGTTTAAATATATATGTTTATGAATATATACATATATATGTATGTGTTAAAGTGATTGTAAACGTTCTTAAAGGGACACTGTACCCAAATTTTTTCTTTTGTGATTCAGATAGAGCATGCAATTTTAAACAACTTTCTAATTTACTTCTATTATCAATTTTTCTTCGTTCTCTTGATATCTTTATTTGAAAAAGAAGGCATCTAAGCTGAGGAGCCAGCAAATTTGTGGTTCAGAACCATGGACAGCAATTGTTTATTGGTGCTGCCCAATCAGCAAGGACAACCCAGGTTGTTCACCAAAAATGGGCCGGCATCTAAACTTAAATTCTTGCTTTTCAAATAAACATACCAAGAGAATGAAGAAAATTTGATAATAGGAGTACATTAGAAAGTTGCTTCAAATTGCATGCTCTATCTGAATCACACAAAAAAATTTTTGGGTACAGTGTCCCTTTAATGTACTGAACAGTATATGCAATTAGTCTTCAAAACAAGGACACTTTCATTGATTAAATGTTTGTAAGTTGTTTTATTTGTAAAATATTTAATATTTTGTGATAGTAAACATTGCACCATTCCTCTGCCCACATCTTATACTTTATTTAGCTGAGCGATAACGAATCCGGCTTCTTCAAATCTTTGTGTGGCCCACATGGTGTCCAGCTCATATATACTGTGCATTACATTAAAGGGACATAATACTCATATGCTAAATCACTTGAAAGTGATGCAGCATAACTGTAAAAAACTGACAGAAACATATCACCTGAAGATCTCTATGCAAAAAAGGAAGATAGTTTACCTCACAACTTCCTCAGCTCACCAGAGTAAGTTTTCTGTAAAAAGTTATATTTCAGCTACTGACCAGCTGCAGGTTTAAAAAAAAAGAAAAAAGGAAGAAATGAACAGCAGCCAATCGGCATCAGTAGTGCTGAGGTCATTAACTCTTTTACTGTGATCTCATGAGATTTCATTTAACTCTCATGAGATTTCATAGTAAACTTCCTTAAACTATATAGGGAAATAACATGAGTGTGCATGAAGCACGCTCCCTTGCCTGTCCCTGGGCAGGATACTGATTTGCTGCTTAAAGTACTTTACAATGGGTTGTGGCTACTGAGGACATTTTGAGGTATATTATCTTCCTTTTTTACAAAGAGATGTTCAGGTGATATTTTCTAGTCAGCTTTTTACAGCTATGCTGCATCACTTTCAAGTGTTTAAACATTTGGGTATCATGGCCCTTTAAGAAAGTTTTACTATCACTTTAATATGTGTATATACACATATAAACACATAAATATATATTTATATATTCATATACATATACAGTATCTCACAAAAGTGAGTACACCCCTCACATTTTTGTAAATATTTTATTTTATCTTTTCATGTGACAACACTGAAGAAATGACTCTTTGCTGCAATGTAAAGCAGTGAGTGTACAGCCTGTATAACAGTGTA
Source organism: Bombina bombina (assembly GCF_027579735.1). Taxonomy (NCBI): domain Eukaryota; kingdom Metazoa; phylum Chordata; class Amphibia; order Anura; family Bombinatoridae; genus Bombina; species Bombina bombina. Next base: position 1,153,767,348 of record NC_069500.1, on the reverse strand, counting down.
AATTTGCGGTCCCCTCAAAATAACTCAACACACAGCCATTCATGTCTAAACCATTGGCAACAAAAGTGAGTACACCGCTGAGGGGAAATGTCCAAATTGGGGCCAAATTGTCAATGGTGGCCACCATTACTTTCCAGCACTGTCTTAACCCTCTTGGTTATGGAGTTCACCAGAGCTTTATAGGTTGCCACTGGATTCCTCTTCCACCCCTCCATGATGACATCACGGAGCTGGTGAATATTGCGCTCTCCCACCTTCTGTTTGAGGACGCCCCACATCACCTTTACCCTCAGCTTATTTAGCAAGGCAGTGGTCATCTTGGAGGTGTTTGGGGTTGTTATCATGTTGGAATTTTGCCATGCAGCCCAGTCTCCGAAGGGAGGGGATCATGCTCTGCTTTAGTATGTCACAGTACATGTTGGCATTCATGGTTCCCTCAATGAACTGTAGCTCCCCAGTGCCGGCAGCACTCATGCAGAACCATAACATGACACTCCCATCACCATGCTTGACTATAGGCAAGACACACTTGTCTTTGTACTCCTCGCCTAGTTGCCGCTACACACGCTTGACACCTTCTGAACCAAATAAGTTTATCTTGGTCTCATCGGACCACAGGACATGGTTCCAGTAATCCATGTCCTTAGTCTGCTTATCTTTAACAAACTGTTTGCAGGCTTTCTTGTGCATCATCTTTAGAAGAGGCTTCCTTCTGGGATGACAGCCATGCAGACCAATTTGATGCAGTGTGCGGCGTATGGTCTGAGCACTGACAGGCTGACCCCCCACCCCTTTAACTTCTGCAACAATGCTGGCAGCACTCATACGTCTATTTCCAAAAGACAACCTCTGGATATGACGCTGAGCACATGCACTCAACTTCTTTGGTTGACCATGGCAATGTCTGTTCTGAGTGGAACCTGTTCTGTGAAACCACTGTATGGTCTTACCCATCATGCTGCAGCTCAGTTTCAGGGCATTGGCAATCTTCTTATAGCCTAGGCCATCTTTATGTAGAGCAACAATTCTTTTTTTCAGATCCTCAGAGAGTTATTTGCCATGAGGTGCCATGTTGAACTTCCAGTGACCAGTATGAGATAGTGTGCGAGCGATAACACCAAATATCACACACCTGCTCCCCATTCACACCTGAGACCTTGTAACACTGATTCACATGACACCGGAGAGGGAAAATGGCTAAATGGGCCCAATTTGAACATTTCCACTTAGGGGTGTACTCACTTTTGTTGCCAACATTTTAGACATTAATGGCTATGTGTTGAGTTATTTTGAGGGGACAGCAAATTTACACTGTTATACAGGCTGTACACTCACTACTTTACATTGTAGCAAAGTGTAATTTCTTCAGTGTTGTCACATGAAAAGATAAAATAACATATTTACAAAAATGTGAGGGGTGTACTCACTTTTGTGAGATACTGTATATTTACAGGGAACGCACAGTTCCCATAGAACGCTATATAAAGGCACTTTTCAGTGCAGTTTATTTTCTAACACCCCTCAGGCGCCACGTTAAGCCCCTTATAACTGCTTTTTGCAGTCACTTTATTAAAAAAATAAAGATGCCACAATTTTTATTTTTAAAGAATACTATATTGAAATTTGGGGACAATTGGGGGACTTTTAGAAAATTAATAAGGGATCTGGTCTCTGGTTAATTTTCTTAGCGCTAATTGCTCCCGCAAGCTTGTTGTAGCAATAACCAGCCACTTGTAATGGTTGGTTATTTATTCCGCGTCAGCAAATGGGCAAATGTGCCTGTTTGCAGGCGTGCAATAAATTAGCACTCCTCTTGTAATATGCCCTTTGTTGGAAATAAGTAGATTCACCAAAAGGAAGGACCATCTGAATCTGTGTCCTAATTGGTGTGTCTTAAAGGGACATGAAACACAAAAATTTTCTTTTGTGATTCTGATAGAGAATACAATTTTAAACAACTTTCCAAATTACTTCTATTATTTAATCTCTTGTTATCCTTTGCTGAAATGTTTATCTAGACAAGCTAAGGGGCAGCAGAGAACCTACGTTCTAACTGTTGATTGGTGGCTGCATATATATATTGATTGTAATTGGCTCACCCATGTGTTCAGTTAGAAACCATTAGTGCATTGCTGCTCCTTCAACACATGATACCAAGATAATGAAAAAAAAAAAAAATAATAGAAGTAAATTAGAAAGTTTAAAATTGTGTTCTCGATCTGAATGATGAAAGAACATTTTTGGGTTTCATGTCCCTACATGACCGCCTGCCATTTAGAAAAAAATAGTTTTAACTGTTTATCATTAAAATTATTCAGATTAAATTGTTCACCTATTATTTGAGTATGCATCTGTTTTACAAACTCTGATATACTTGTGTAGTGTTTGTAAATCCAGGTGATTTAGAAATATATCTGACACAGAGTCTATTTATACAGCAACTAACTACACACTTTATTTCCTGGTTCCTCACTCTAACCACACTGTCCCCGCCCCTGCTTCTTTGCAACAATTATATACATTTACAAGTCAGAGCACAAACTAAGAAGAAAGCATTATATATTATAATATCACATCAGACACCATATCTCTCCCTTACTTTAGATTAGAAACATAACAATTAAACTAAACATAAATATAACTATATATATACTATGCTTAATATCTAGAAATAAGACCAACCATATTTCACATAAAAGAGTTGCATGATGATATAATACATTACATGAAAACACATTATTTTTCATAGTCTTTAAGGTATTCAGGAGGTCTTCTGTTTTCTCTGAGAGGGTATTTTCGATTAGTATCTAAGGACTGATCATATGCTATGTTTTCTTCCCCCTCACTGCTCTCTGAGTTATTCATATTATCATCATGTTCTTGAAATAATTTGGGTATATCAGAATCATCATCTTCTGCATCAGATAATTCAGTATCCTGTTCTTTGTGTAGTTTCTTGAAGAAAGAAAAATTCTGAGTAATTGTATGTCCTTTTCTTACTGCAGTGATCATTGATCCTTGAATTCTTGTAGCTGTATATGGGACGACATCATATAAAGTATCCAACTTGTGTCGTCTATCTTGCCTACACAGGACTCTGACTCCAACAGCAAAAGGAGCAGATTTGGTATGATAATATTTATCCGCATAAGCTTTCATCTTGGCTTTGGCATGACTGTCTTTTTGTATCAAGTACTTGTTGAGTGTCTCTGTTAGTGAATCATTTATATCCGGAATTTTGATCCGAAGTTTGAGATTGAATAACAGCTCTGCAGGTGATCTGCCAGTGGTACAATGGGGAGTTGATCGTTAGTCTCTCAGAAAAGAGCATACATTTTGTTTCCATGGTCTACCTTGCGCTGTAGTTGGGCTTAGAAATTTCCCCATAGAACGCATGAATCTTTCAGCTCCTGCATTAGCTTGTGGCCACAAAGGAGTAATGCGCCTATGTTTAAAACCAAGATACGAAGCAAATTTTTTTTAAACTGAGTACTGTTAAACGGGGGACCATTATCTGTTTTAACAATTTTAGGAATTTCCAATAAAGAGAAAACTTTGTCTAAAACCGGAATAACAGTGACTGAAGATGTTGAGCTGATAACTTCTACTACCGGGTATCTTGAATATTCGTCTATAACCACCATCAAGTAGTCTCTAGTAGGTAATGGGCCATAAAAATCTATACTCACATTACACAATGTTACTTCAGGCAATGCAGACATTTTTAAAGGTTCTTTGTGAGCTCCTGGAGTTGTGGCCTGACACACAATACAATTTCTCACCAACCTTTCTGTTTGTTGATCTATTGGTGGAAACCACACTTTTTCTTGCAATAAACTTTTCATTTTAACTATTCCTTGGTGACCTTCATGTTCTAAGGATAATACATGTTGTTGTAAACATGTCAGAACGACTAGTCGATTACCTCGCAAGATAATACTTTTGTCATTATTAACTGAGAGTTCTTTGCCAAATCTTGCAAATGACTTCAACTCTTTTCCATGTATTTTGTCAGAATCAGCAGTGTACCATTTTCTATTCCGAACTAATACAGCAAGTTTTTGCAGTATAGGATCAGCTAATGTTGCTTGTTGTATTTCTTCTACACTCAATGCTTTAGAAGTCACTTACTGTGTGAGCACCAGTCTAGTGTCCATAAAGTGGGGGAATAGACGTAAAAGTCCTGTACAATGTGATGTGAAACAGTTCATGCAGGAAATCCCCCCACTCACTTACCCAGCTGCTCAGTCTGTCACTGCCAATAAGAAGATTCTCAGCGTCGGAGTCGGCCCGTCCACAGGGGGTACCTGAAAATTGGAAGCAACCTCTTCGGTGGTCAAACCGAGACATCTGCGTGCCTCCTTCAATGTACCATTCCCCTCCTGGGTCCTCTCCTCAATCAGCTGGTCGGCGTCTGACGTAACCAGTAAGTCTTTCAGCTGGCCACACCTCTTTGGATCGCTCTTTTTTACCTCCAGGGTGAGTACTGGCAAATGCAAATGATACTGGTATTTCGGCTGTGCTGTGAAATCCTCTGTGCTTGCTCGATCCCCAGATGAACAACTTTATAAATGTAATAAGCAGCACCAGCAGACTTGTAGCAATATAAAAACGGCTTTATTATTCAGATGATAGATCTTGAAACAAAGCTTGATCTGTGGTGACAAAACAGTGCCTTAGGAATACACTCAATGAACTTAATGCTGACGCGTTTCAGCCCTTCTGGCCTTCTGACTATGGCCAGAAGGGCTGAAACGCGTCAGCATTAAGTTCATTGTGTGTATTCCTAAGGCACTGTTTTGTCACCACAGATCAAGCTTTGTTTCAAGATCTATCATCTGAATAATAAAGCCATTTTTAAATTGCTACAAGTCTGCTGGTGCTGCTTATTACATTTATAAAGTTACTCAATGCTTTAGGTATAGCATGATTAGTAACAAAATTGATATATTCTTCTGCATCCATGGAACTTGGAGAACTTGTGAATGAATCTGCTGATATAGGATGTCGAGACATATAGTCTGCTGGGTTCTCTTTTCCAGATTTGTAAACCACAGTAAAATGACATGGTTGTAGCCTTAAACCCCATCTTTCTATTCTAGCGGGCGGTTTGGATTTGGATAAAGGCTTTTGATCTGTGATCAGTGTGAATGGACAACCATATAAATATAAATGAAAGTATTCACAAATCCAATTTATTGCCAGAGCTTAACGTTCGGTTTGAGAATAACGTTTTTCCACATCATTTAAAGAACGGCTACCATAAGCAATTATATAATGCTTGCCTTTGTCTCTCTGTGCCAGAGTAGCACCTAAACCAACAGGGCTAGAATCTACTAAAAGAATAGTTTGCCGTTGAGGGTTAAAATAGGACATTGTCTTGTCACTGGTCAAACTCTGTTTCAATTGTTGAAAAGCTTGTTCAGTTTCAGTCCAATGCCATGGCACATTTTTCTTTGTTAACTCTATTAAAGGTGTGGCAATAGTAGAGAAATTAGGGATAAATCGAGAACAGTAATTTACCATCCCTAGGAAACTTCTGACTTCACTGGAATCTATTGGAGGATTTGCATTCTGAATTGATTCCACTTTCTTTGGGTCTGCCTTCAGCTGAAAAGACAAATCCATAAAATTCTAGTTTAGTTTTATTAAATTCACACTTACTACAATTTAAGGTAAGTCCTTTCTCATGAAGTCGCTCAAAAACTGCTGTGAGATTTTTATCATGGTCCTCTTGAGTAGCTCCAAACACAATAATATCATTGCTGAAGTTTTTAACTCCTGGAATTTCAGATAATGTTTGCTGTATTGCATTTTGAAATACTTCGACAGCAGAAGAAACACCAAAACTTAAGCTCTTGTATCTCCACAATCCTGTGTGTGTTGAGAATGTAGTTATATATTTGCTTGTTGGATCCAATTCCAGTTGATGATAGTCTGATTTTAAATCAAGTTTGGAGAAAACTTTTGCCTGGTTGAGATCATGAATTATATCATCTAATGTTGGAGTAATGTGGCGCTCCCTGATAATGGCAGTGTTGGCTTGCCTCATGTCTATGCAAATTCTTACACTATTTGGGTCTTTGGGTTTTGGCATTGATACTATTGGGGAGACCCATGGAGTTGGCCCCTGCATTCTTTCGATGATTCCATGTGTTTCAAGGTTCCTGAGTTCAGCATCAACCTTGTGCCTTAGATGAAATGGAATTCTTCTATGTGGTTGTATTACAGGTTTAATATGTGGATTAATATGCAGCCGTACTTGAAAATCTTTCAATTTACCAATGCCATTAAACAAATGAGAATACTGCTGTACTAACCAATCTGCTACAGATCCTGTGTCCTTTCTAGGTGAAATTGCATTCATAAGCTTTATAAGTCCCAAACTGGATGAAGTTTCAAAACTCAGAAGAGAAGAATCTTTCCCCTTTACAACATAAATATAGTTGCTGTTTTGTTGTGTTTAAATGCACATGTGGCTGTAAATTTACCAATGACATTAAGGGGTTTAGTTGATCCATATGCATATATATTTATTTTACTCTGTAATAGCTGTGGTTGTGGTTTTCGCATGTGAAATGTTTGTTCACCCACTAAATTAAAAGCAGATCCTGAATCAATCAATGTAGTGATTTTAGTGTCATTAATGAGTACATCAACTTGTGGCTGAGTTAGGTTACACATATTGTTTACTACAAATACATATTTGTCATCATTGTTTGAATATTGTCTTTTTTGATCAGGAGATCTGACTAGATTTACTTTCCACTGCTCTGATGTATGTGGCTCAGTATGTGATTGAGGTATTTGATACAATTTTTGTTCTACATTGCTTTGCAAAATGATTCAATTTTCCACATGCCCTGCATTGCTTATTCCTTGCTGGACAAGTCCCATTATGTGGATAGAAACCCCCACAGTTCCTGCATAACACACATGAGTTCTGGTTCTTTCTTGTGGGCTGTACTTTTGAACTGTCTTTTTTAACTCTATTTGTAATAAACTGATCTTCAGTAGATCTATTTTCAATGCGTGCAGCTTGACTGTCAACAATTTCTAATGTTCTGCCATAATCAAGCAAATCTTTTTGCAAATTTAAAGATAGTTCAGATTGTCTTAGTTTTAGTGCATATTTCCTAAGTTTTGAAGAAGTGCAGCTTTGTATTATCTGTGCTTTAATCTCATTTTCAACATTAGATAACTCACAATCCTTTGCTAGTAAACGTAACCTAATTTGAAATGCATCTAAAGGTTCATCACCCTGTTGTGTTGCCTGTCTGAATGTGTATATTTCATACTGAGTGTTCTTTTTAGGGAGAAAATATGTTGTCAGTTTATCTTTAACATCATGGTATGTGTCAGTGGTTGCAGACAAGGTATCATAAATGTCATACACTTTTTCTCCAGCTAAATGAAGCAGTAAAGCATTTTTTCTGTTTGCATCAGTAACATCCAAAGCAATGAGATAATTTTCAAATCTCTGAATACATTTTAGCCATCTTGGGCCTACTGAGCTAAGTTCTCCATCAGAGTCAAACACAGGGAAGTTGTATTCATTACAGCCATTGCAGCCATTCTTGTGGGTATTGCAGCAGGTTGCTCACTGTTTGATGAGACAAAGCAATAGGGTTCAAACGTTATCCTCATCGCCAAAATGTAGTGTTTGTAAATCTAGGTGATTTAGAAATATATCTGACACAGAGTCCATTTATACAGCAACTAACTACACACTTTATTTCCTGGTTCCTCACTCTAACCACACTGTCCCCGCCCCTGCTTCTTTCTAACAATTATATACATTTACAAGTCGGAGCACAAACTAGAAAGAAAGCATTATATATTATAATATCACAACAGACACCATAACTTTTAATATAAGATTGTGGCCTACTAATATTGGTGTATTAATTATTTATTATTCTTATGATTTCCTTCCCTTGTAAATACAAAAAAGATATGCTAAGACCGTAATTGTAATTAAAAATCTACAAACTAATTGAGACAAAAATTAATTTTGTACCAAAATTGTAGTATCGTTGAACAAAGCCTAAAACAGTAAATAATGTCTGCCTGATTGATCTACATCTGGTGCATACACTTCCCTTTCTGTACCATTTCACTATTCTGCTATGCGTAATGTAAGTCATATGTATTAACCTTATATGAGATTCTTTCCATGCATTTGGAGTGTTGGTTTTTTCAACCAACTTAAAACTTAATATAATATAATTCAAAGTTATCTCTGGAAAAAATCTAATCCAATTTTGCAGTAATATATGAATTTGCTCTTGGCCTATATAAGCAATTTTAAAGGTATTGCAATTCATAAGAACATATTTTATATCACAAGCTAGGTTAAATGACTAAATATTATAACATAATCTCTTTAAAAGGATATTTAAGTATTTTTTTCATATTTTGTATATACTATCAGGCAACTACTACTTTGCAAAAGACCTGCTCCACACTTGCAATCGTGTAATTATGTTTGCTCTCCACTTGTATTCTAGGCCGTAGTTGGTAGTACTTCTTTTTTTTTACAGAGGAAAATAATAAAAAGTAAATAGGTCTGTGGGTCCAGATAATATTTAGCTACTGCATTAGATGATTTTTGAAATCGGTCACTGTTTACAGTAGATGTTTCAGATGACTGTAAAATTGCCAATGTAGTCCCTCTTCAAAAATAAGGTAGTAGGGAAGACTATGGTAACTAAAGACTGGCCAGTTTGACCTCAATTGTAGGAAAATTAATGAAAACTCTTTTAAAGGAAAGACTTGTGCCTTACTTTCAGACAAACAACTTAAAAGACAAAGAGCAGCATGTTTTTTCTACTGGAAGATCATGTCAGAGTTGTCTAATTCATTTATTTGACTATGTAACTAAATTAATAGACCGAGGAGGAGCAGTAGATGGAGCACATATAGATTTTAGAAAATCATTTGACAATATCCCAAACAACAAATGTATTCACAAAATGTATTGCCTTTTGGGTATAGTGCTTACTTAAGTATAAAAGGCAGAGAGTTTCAATTAATGGAATACATTTCAAATGAGGGGTCAGTTACTGGGCATGTTCACACAGGATCTGTTCTTGGGCCTATTTTATTTAACATTTTCATTAGTGATATTTGAAGTGGGCTCAGGGGGAATGTGTGCTTGTTTGCTGATGATACAAAAATGTGTAGCTGTAGTTTCAGGAGGATTGGATGAAATGAGCAGTGGTCTAATACATGGGTCTCAAATGTAATATTACCAAGTGCAAAATTATGCATTTAGGCCAGATTCAGGAGAAATGTAAAGGAACCTTCCTTTTTTAACTCTAAAGGTGGTTGATTGATGGAATAACCTAACTATCTAGCTGGTGGTAAACACCAGGACTATAAAATAATTAAAGAAAATGTGTCTGGGACATGCATAAGTAGGCTGACCATATTGCCGCTTTAAAAAGGGACACATAAAAAATACATGTCAGGGTTCTTATAATTGAATATTATTCAAAACATTTCTTTAAACAGCCCTGATATATGTATTTTTCATATGTGTCCCTTTTTAAAGCGGTAATATGGTCAGCCTATGCATAAGGCTATAGTAACAAATAAGTTTACACTGCACAAGTAATATGGGTAAACCTGATGGGCTTTTTGGTTCATTTCTATTGTCAAACTCTATGTCTTTATGTTTCTTGTAATGTACATGTGAATTAGCAGCACAGGATTAATTATATGCTAAATATTTTAAACACATTTTCGCACATTTTTGTTTTTCATCAGTTCACTTTTTAAAAACACCAAAATTTAGGATTTTATTCTTATGTTTTTCAAAAAAAATTAAAAATCTGATTTTTTTTTTTATTGCTTTGCACCTTTTTGTAATTTATAAAGAAAATGAGTAGGTATAAAATATCTAACCATACAAAAAACAAAATGCATTGTAAAATTGCACTAAATTTGGATTTCCTGTATGGATGCTTTTGGCAATTTTGACAATGTATCGGCTAGATTACGAGTCTTGCGTTATGAGTAAAATAGCAGCGTTAAGCCTCATAACGCTGCTTATTTACTACCGCTGCTATTATGAGTCTTGTAGGTACAGCTGTTCCGCACACTTTTTGGCCTTACCGCAAGTCAAGTTACGCAATTTGCGTATAGTCTATTTTCAATGGGACTTCCATAGCGCCGGTATTACAAGCTTTTTTTTTTAGGCCAAAAAATGAGCGGTACAGCCTATCCCGCAAGATTTGTAACGCATTCTAAAGTCAGTAGTTATGAGTTTTACACTACAAAGCTGTAGCATAAAACTCATAACTAAAGTGTTAAAAAGTACACTAACACCCATAAACTACTCATTGCAAACACTAAAATAAAATTATTAACCCCTAATCTGCCGCTTCGGACATCGCTGCCAGTATAATAAACATATTAACCCCTAAACCACCGCACTCCCGCATCGTAAACACTAGTTAAATATTATTAAGTTATATTAACCTCTAATCTGCTGTCCATAACATCGCCGCCACCTACCTACATTTATTAACCCCTAATCTGCCGCCCCCAACGTCGCCGCCACTATACTAAATTTATTAACCCCTAAACCAAAGCCTAACCCAAACACCCCCTAACTTAAATATAATTGTAATAAATCTAAAGAAAACCTACTATTAATAAATTAATAATTCATATTTAAAACTAAATACTTACCTGTAAAATAAACTCTAAGCTAGCTACAATATAACTAATAGTTACATTGTATCTAGCTTAGGGTTTATTTTTATTTTAAAGGCAAGTTTGTATTTATTTTAACTAGGTAGAATAGTTAGTAAATAGTTATTAACTATTTAATAACTACCTAGCTAAAATAAATACAAATTTACCTGTAAAATAAAACCTAACCTAAGTTGCACTAACACCTATCACTACACTACATTAAATAAATTACCTAAATTAAATAAATTACCTAAATTACAAACCCCCCCACTAAAGTACACAAAATAAAAGACAAATTACAAGTGTAACACACTTGTTACTTTTGTAAAAAATAGTGTTTGTTGCTCTTTTGTATATTGTCTCTGATACTATTTCTGTGTAAAAGAGATAAAAAACGGTGAGCTTATTGTTCAAAAGTTAAATGATATTATCAGAGACTTGATAGCATGTTCTGAGTAATATGCCTTTTTTGAACTATGTAGATAGAGTAGCGAGAACTTTATATTTAAAGAGCAATAGTATTGATAGCGAGTTTAACTTAAGTTAGGTAAATTGTATTTTAGATATTATCCTCTGAGTCTCCGTTAATCCATTCATCTTCACACACTCACACACCAAAATAAAAGATATATTTACAATGTCCTTTAAGCGGTATTACACTTAACTTTCAGTCAGCTTGAAATAATTGGTGATTCAGTTCATCATACATATGCGAAGCTGACAGCTGTCTTAAGTGGTAAATTGTATGCACAGTTCATATACAAGAAATACAGTCAGGGTGCAATTTACCTTAATCCGATCAAAACGATGCTTTTGGGAAAACAGGAGTGAGCGTCTTACCTGAAAGAGACTCGAGCGGTTAGTGAGACCGCGGCGTGTGAGCGTAACTTACTTCCGGTTATCGCTGAAGCGAGGAGACAAACAAACAGTGAATTCAAACTAGCAACTTGTAAGTTAGATTTCTGTAAGAACGTGAGAAAAACAATTTGTCTTGAATGGAGTTCAGATAGAAGTGATTCAGTAGTTAGAGTTGAGATGTCAACTTCGTGCTTTGACCTGAAAAGGAAAATATCCTACGAGTATAAGCAGGATAGAGAAGTGTGCTTGACATACACTTCAATTAACAGGCAATTAATTTGTAAGTGGAAAGGTGAGCTTTAAATAGGGGTGAGGAGTTGATGGGATGTTCTTACTTAAAGGGATATTACATCTCCCCCCCGTTAAGGGAGCACCCCTGGAGAACCTGGATGAGGTTTGGAAGGATAGCGAAGATGGAAACGTTTAACAAGTTCTGATGCATGAACCGCAGACTGAGGTTGCCAGGAATTCTCCTCAGGAACATAACCTCTCCATTGTATTAGATATTCCAATCTTCTTCTCCTGATTCGAGAATTCAATATCTTTTCCACTTCAAATTCCTCTTGGTCATCAAGAAATGTAGGGGGTGGAGGAGTTAGTTTTAATCTTTCATGATCTGATGTATAAGGTTTTATAAGGGAGACATGAAAAGTATTGTGTATTCGATAATGGGTTGGTAACTGAAGTCTTACTGCGTTAGGATTTATGATTTTGTCAATAATGAATGGTCCTATAAACTGTTTAGCTAACTTTTTACTTGGTGTCTGCAACCGTAAGTGCTTTGTGGATAAAAGGACTTGCTCACCTATTTTATAGTCAGGTGTTTGCCGTCGTCTTTGATCATAGTAAAATTTTTGTCTTTCCTTGGCTTCGGCTAGGTGGGTCTTTAGAGTCTTTAGTCTGTCTTGTAAACTATTTGCAAAAGTGGTAGTGCTCGGGGAATTAACTGTTGTGTTAGTGATTGTTATGGAGGTAGGGTGGTATCCATAAGTGGCAAAAAATTGAGTCATTTTTAATGAAGAAGACATGGAATTATTGTATGCAAATTCTGCCATAGGAAGGAAAGTGACCCAGTCATCCTGTAAGTGCGTAATGTAGCATCTAAGATATTGCTCTAATGTTTGGTTGAGACGCTCAGTTAACCCATTAGTCTGAGGGTGAAAAGCTGTTGAATACTTTGCATCTATCTTTAACAGCTTACATAGAGATCTCCAAAATGCGGAGGTAAATTGAGTGCCCCGGTCACTTATTATGGTTGTTGGTAAACCATGTAATCTGACTATAGAACTGATGAAAGTCTTAGCTGTTATCATAGCAGTGGGTAGAGCTTTAAGTGGAGTAAAATGTGCTAGTTTGGTCAACTGATCAACTACTACAAATATGGTATTATATTGTTGAGATGGAGGTAACTCAACAATGAAATCCATGGATATGGTTGACCATGGTCTATCAGGAATAGGTAGGGAGGTTAGGTATCCAATAGGTTTCTTGTGTTCTAACTTATTCCTTGCACAAATATCACATCCAGTTATGTAATCTGTTATGACCTTTTCCATCTGTGGCCACCAAAAATAACGTTGGGTCAATTCGGTGGTCTTTTGAATTCCGGTGTGACCAGATAGCATATTATCATGTGTGTATGATCATATGAGTTTACGTAAAATGTGAGAGATGTAAAGTCTTCCTTTATGATAAAGCAAACCAGTGGTTTCATCTTTAATGCAATCTTGAGGTATGGTTATCTCTTTTGTTAAAGCTGAAAGTATCTCTGTCTCTAGATTTGTGAGAGAACCTAAGAATTTTTCTTCTGGTATTACTGGTGTTGGTTCAATTGCTGTTAGGTTATTATCGTATTGTCGTGACAAAGCATCTGCTTTGGCATTGGCAGTACCAGGCTGGTATGTTATCTGAAAGTTGAATCGGTCCATAAATAAAGCCCATCGAACCTGACGAGATGAGAGGGTCTTATTACTTTTCAGATATTGTAAATTTTTATGATCAGTATATACCAAAAATGGTTCTTGGGTTCCTTCTAATAAGTGTCTCCAATGTTCTAGAGCACGTTTTATCGCTAATAATTCCTTATCACCGACACTATAATTTCTTTCTGCAGGTAGGAAAGTCTTTGAGTAGTAAGCGATAGGATAGATCTGTTTTGTTATGATGTTTTGCTGTGACAATACAGCACCAATCCCTGAATTAGATGCATCCACTTCTAGGATAAATGATTGGTTATAGTCCGGTAGAGCTAACACTGGCGCGGTGGTGAAAAGGTCTTTTAGCTTAGTAAAAGCTTCCTGAGTCTCGTTGTTCCAAAGAAATTTCCATTTATTACTAGTTAATTGCGTGAGTGGTTTTACCAATAAAGAAAAATCTTTGATAAATCTCCTATAAAAATTTGCAAACCCCAGAAATTTCTGGAGTGTGCGTACAGTTGTAGGCCTGGGCCAATCGATAATTGCTTGGATCTTTTGTGGATCCATTTCAATCTTATTGGGTTTTAGAATATAACCTAAGAATATAATTTCAGACACATGAAAAATACATTTTTCTAATTTAGCGTAGAGTTTGTTTTGTCTCAACCTTGTCAAGACCCACCGAACATGTTTTTCATGGTCTTTTAAATTCTTTGAGTAAATTAAGATATCATCCAGATAGATGATTACACAGACATCAGTGAGGTCATGGAAAAGTTTGTTTATGAAATGCTGAAATGTTGCTGGAGCATTACATAATCCAAATGGCATAACGTTGTACTGGTATAAGCCATATCTGGTGCGAAATGCGGTCTTCCATTCATCACCCTTTTTTATACGGATTAAATTGTAAGCCCCTTTTAAGTCGAGTTTCGTAAAAATCGTGACACCAGTTACTCTTTCCAGTAATTCAGGAATTAAAGGTAGGGGGTACCGATTTTTTATCGTTATTTTGTTTAAAGCTCGATAATCAATAATAGGGCGCAATGTTCCGTCTTTATTTTTAATGAAAAACATCCCAGCAGCTGCTGGTGAAGTCGAATGCGATATGAATCCCTTTCTGAGGTTTTCATCTAAATATGTTCGTAGATCTTGTAATTCTTTTTGGTTCATTGGGAATATTTTCCCATGTGGTATCGGTGAGTCTGGTATATCTATTGGACAATCAAATGTCCTATGGGGAGGCAGATTTTCTGCTTCCCTTAAATCGAATACATCTCCCAGATCCTGATAAACCAGTGGTACACCCTGTTCCATTGTAGCTATGTTACAGTGAGGGTAACACGTGGTTTTGCAATAACTAGAAGTAAGGAGTACAGTGTCTTGACTCCAATCTATTTCAGGGTTATGTGTCTTCAACCAAGTATACCCTAATATAATTGAATGGTGAGCTATAGGTAATATCTCAAAAGATAAATATTCAGCATGTCCCCCTATAGTACTTATTAAGAGTGGTATGGTATGGTGAGTGATTGGTCCCTGTTTTACCAAGGTTCCATCAATTAATTTTACAAAGACTGGGTTTGCTTTGCACACTGTAGGAATTTTATTTTGAACAACAAAATCAGTATTAATATATACACCCGTTGCCCCAGAGTCAAGTAATCCTTCAGTCTGTAGATGGTGTTGATCCCACTGTAAGGAGAGAGGTATAGTTAACTGTTGTGTCTTAATAGTTTTATGTAACTGTTTTATGTGATGTATCTTACCCTTCATTTGTTTGGATAATAAAGGACAAGTACTAACGGAATGTTCTTTGTGTGCGCAGTACAGGCAGAGGTTAGATAATCTTCTCCTTATTTTCTCTTCTGGGGTAAGTGGTCCCCTAATAGTCCCAATCTCCATAGGTACAGGGTTGGTAAGGGGTTTTTCTTGTGAGGTTTGTGCAGGATATGATCGTCTTGGAACACTGTCACTCGCCATTCTCTCTGCCTTTCGCTCCCTTAGACGTCTGTCCAACGTAATACATAATTTAGTGAGCCCTGATAAAGTCTCAGGCATTTCCAGACGTGATAATTCATCTTTTAGTCCCTCAGATAAGCCTAACCTAAACTGGTTTCTGAGGCTTATCTGGTTCCACTGGGAATCTGAGGCCCACATCTGAAAGTCCGTGATGTATTCCTCAACGGTCCTCTTCTCTTGTCTTAGGGCACGTAATTTGAATTCTGCATTAATCTGAGTATCAGCGTCCTCATATAAGGTGGACATGGCAGAAAAAAATTCCTGTAAGGAATTCATTATAGGATCATTTGCCTCAAATAATCTGTTGGCCCATGTCCTGGGTTCACCCACTAGGTAAGATATGGTGGTACAGACTTTTATTCTCTCGGAATGATATGTTCTGGGTTTGAGAGAGTAAAGTAAGTTACAAGCATTTCTAAAATCTCTGAAAGTAGCACGTTTACCAGAAAATGGAGTTGGAGGCTGAATCTGAGGCTCAGGTAATTCCAGCTCTTTAGGGGGTTAAACATTCTTTAATTAATGCTTTTAATGCAGTGTTCTCGGTTTGTACTTCAGTTAAACCATGGGCGAGGTAGTCTAATTTTTTGTTAATGTTGGTAATTTCATTCTGAACCTCTTTTGCATTCATGGTAAAACTGTTACTTCAGCAGAGTTTGAGGCCTGTTAATTCTGTAACACACTTGTTACTTTTGTAAAAAAATAGTGTTTGTTGCTCTTTTGTATATTGTCTCTGATACTATTTCTGTGTAAAAGAGATAAAAAACGGTGAGCTTATTGTTCAAAAGTTAAATGATATTATCAGAGACTTGATAGCATGTTCTGAGTAATATGCCTTTTTTGAACTATGTAGATAGAGTAGCGAGAACTTTATATTTAAAGAGCAATAGTATTGATAGCGAGTTTAACTTAAGTTAGGTAAATTGTATTTTAGATATTATCCTCTGAGTCTCCGTTAATCCATTCATCTTCACACACTCACACACCAAAATAAAAGATATATTTACAATGTCCTTTAAGCGGTATTACACTTAACTTTCAGTCAGCTTGAAATAATTGGTGATTCAGTTCATCATACATATGCGAAGCTGACAGCTGTCTTAAGCGGTAAATTGTATGCACAGTTCATATACAAGAAATACAGTCAGGGTGCAATTTACCTTAATCCGATCAAAACGATGCTTTTGGGAAAACAGGAGTGAGCATCTTACCTGGAAGAGACTCGAGCGGTTAGGGAGACCGTGGTGTGTGAGCGTGACTTACTTCCGGTTATCTCTGAAGCGAGGAGACAAACAAACAGTGAATTCAAACTAGCAACTTGTAAGTTAGATTTCTGTAAGAACGTGAGAAAAACAATTTGTCTTGAATGGAGTTCAGATAGAAGTGATTCAGTAGTTAGAGTTGAGATGTCAACTTCGTGCTTTGACCTGAAAAGGAAAATATCCTACGAGTATAAGCAGGATAGAGAAGTGTGCTTGACATACACTTCAATTAACAGGCAATTTGTAAGTGGAAAGGTGAGCTTTAAATAGGGGTGAGGAGTTGATGGGAGGTTCTTACTTAAAGGGATATTACAACAAGATATTTAAACTAATTACACCTAATCTAAGAGCCCTATCAAAATACCCCCCAAATAACCTCCCCCCTAGCCTAACCTAAACTACCAAAAGCCCTTAAAAGGGCCTTTTGCAGGGCATTGCTCCAAAGAAATAAGATTTTACCTGAAAAAAAATACAAACAACCCCCCCAACAGTAAACCCACCACCCACACAACCAAACCCCCCAAATAAAACCCTAACTAAAAAAACCTAAGCTCCCCATTGCCCTGAAAATGGCATTTGTATGGGCATTGCCCTTAAAAGGGCATTTAGCTCTATTGCAGCCCAAACCCTAAGCTAAAAATAAAACCCACCCAATAAACCCTTAAAGAAACCTAACACTAACCCCTGAAGATCCACTTACAGTTTTGAAGAGCCGACATCCATCCTCAACAAAGCCGGGAGAAGTCCTCAACGAATCGGCAAGAAGTCCTCAATGAAGCCGGGAGAAGTCTTGATCCAAGCTTGGAGAAGTGGTCCTCCAGATGGGCAGAAGTCTTCATCCAGACGGCATCTTCTATCTTCATCAATCCGGCACGGAGCGGGTCCATCTTTAAGACATCCGGCGCAGAGCATCCTCTTCGAACGAAGTCTTCTTCCCGAATGAAGGTTCCTTTAAATGACTTCATCCAAGATCCCTTAGATGGCGTCCCTTAGATTCCGATTGGCTGATAGAATTCTATCAGCCAATCGGAATTAAGGTTGAAAAAATCCTATTGGCTGATGCAATCAGCCAATACGATTGAAGTTCAATCCTATTGGCTGATCCAATCAGCCAATAGGATTGAGCTTGCATTCTATTGGCTGATTGGAACAGCCAATATATTGCAAGCTCAATCCTATTTGCTGATTGCTTAGGGTTTGGGCCGCGATAGAGCTAAATACCCTTTCAAGGGCAATGACCATACAAATGCCCTTTTCAGGGCAATGTGGATCTTAGGTTTTTTAGTTAGGGTTTATTTGGGGGGTTGGTTGTGTGGGTGGTGGGTTTTACTGTTGGGTGGTTGTTTGTATTTTTTTACAGGTAAAAGAGCTGATTTCTTTGGGGCAATGTGCTGCAAAAGGCCCTTTTAAGGGCTATTGGGTTGTTTTTTTATTTTGGGGGGCTTTTTTATTTTGATAGGGCTATTAGAGTAGGTGTAATTAGTTTATATATCTTGTAATTTGTTTTTTATTTTATGTAATTTAGTGCTTGTTTTTTTGTAATTTAGGTATTTGTATTTAATTTAGTTAATTGTATTTAATTTAGGTAATTTATTTAATTGTAGTGTAGTGATAGGTGTTAGTGTAACTTAGGTTAGGTTTTATTTTACAGGTAAATTTGTATTTATTTTAGCTATGTAGTTATTAAATAGTTAATAACTATTTAGTAACTATTCTACCTTGTTAAAATAAATACAAACTTGCCTGTAAAATAAAAATAAACCCTAAGCTAGCTACAATGTAACTATTAGTAATATTGTAGCTAGTTTAGGGTTTATTTTACAGGTAAGTATTTAGTTTTAAATAGGAATTATTTAGTTATTAATAGTAGGTTTTATTTAGATTTATTTTAATTATATTTAAGTTGGGGGGGGTGTTAGGGTTAGACTTAGGTTTAGGGGTTAATAAATATAGTATAGTGGTGGCGACGTTGGGGGTGGCAAATTAGGGGTTAATAATTGTAGGTAGGTGGCGGCGATGTTAGGGGTGGCAGATTCGGGGTTAATAATATTTAACTAATGTTTGCAATGCGGGAGTGCGGCGGTTTAGGCGTTAATATCTTTATTATAGTGGCGGCGATGTTGGGGGCGGCAGATTAGGGGTTAATAAGTGTAGGTAGGTTGCAGCAACATTGGGGCAGGAGATTAGGGGTTAATAAATATAATGTAGGTGTCGGCAATGTTGGTGGCAGCAGATTAGGGGTTAATAAGTATAATGTAGGTGTCGGCGATGTCGGGGGCGGCAGATTAGGGGCTAATAAATATAATGTAGGTGTCGGTGATGTCGGGGGCAGCAGATTAGGGCTTAATAAGTGTAAGACTAGGGGTGTTTAGACTCGGGGCTCATGTTAGGGTGTTAGGTGTAAACATAAAATGTGTTTCCACATAGGAATCATTGGGGCTGCGTTACTGAGCTTTACGCTGCTTTTTTTTGCAGGTGTTAGACTTTTTCTCAGCCGGCTCTCCCCAATGATGTCTATGGGGAAATCGTGCACGAGCACGTACAACCAGCTCACTGCTGACTTAAGCAGCGCTGGTGTTGGAGTGCGTAATGGAGCTCAATTTTGCTCTACGCTCACTTCTTGCCTTTTAACGCCGGGTTTATAAAAAACCTGTAATACCAGCGCTGTAGGTAAGTGAGCGGTGACAATAACATGCAAGTTAGTACCGCACCCCGCAAAACTCGCAATCTAACCTATGTAAGTTACTTCCCCTGTCCAAACTTACTCTGCATAGCAAAAACATGTAAATTAAAAAAACTAAATTATAAAAGAAACTTTACAATATAATATATTTGCACCAATATCCCACAATATCCCATTTCTAAAAATCTCACTTTCACACTCCCATTTATTTTGATTTCTGTAAGTATTTATTAGTTCTGAATAATGTGGATCCTCACAACAAAATAAGGCTAGTGGTTGCTGCCAGGAATTTATAAGTATAGGTATTTATAATCATCCATACACTCTCATACGCTGGATGGTCACAATGACCACTAGATTTTGAGTAGAATTGATGCTTTCAAATAAGGGGTTTCATATTTTTCTTTGTATCTTCGGGGCAAGATAGAGAATTCTCCACTCCATTATGTTGTTTCATATGCTTACACTTCTGCCTTATGATCACTGTTACCATGCTGATCATTTGATACCTACCATTTTTCAAAAAAGTGTCACTGATTCAATAACAGTGCTTATTTTGGGGTGCTAGGCTTCCTTTTAAAGCCAAAAGCACCATGCAGTAACCTAGTGACCATCTGCTTACAATTTATATGACAATTATCTCCTACCTTAAGAGACATGATACCCTTCATTGAAAATGGGTAATGTGTAAGTATTGCAAGCTTTCTTTAGAAGCTGGGGCTTCTTCATGATTTAGAAAGAGCATGCAATTTTAAACAACTTTCCAATTGTAATACAAATTTTTGGCTGCATGTCCTTTTAAGTTTTAGTGTGGGGTTCTGCATCATCCTATAGGACAAGTAATCCCTCACTTAAAACTGAGAAGTCTGCACAAACAAGGAAGGAAATAAGCACTCCTTTAGAGCCTCCTCCATCTCTGCTGCATGTTATCTGTTCTTTACAGTATTTGCCTGCATCTGCTTATTTTAAAACACAAACTCCCTTCCCATTAATTAGTCTGGAGGCTTGGCATATGAAACCCCCCCCCCCCCCCGCCATTAGCCCCAGAATCCCAACCTTGAATTGCCTGACTTAGCACAGCGTTCCTGGTTGCTTCTGATGTCACCACATCATTAAACAATGTGTGGGGTTCCCCATGATCAATATTGTCATGGGGCACCCTCAGGAAGATTATAAATTGTCATCTACTGCCTTCTGGGCTTTGTGATGAGGACAACAATGTGTCATCCTCTGCTGTCTAGGGGAAAACAAAGTGTGTGTCACTTGTCTTTGTTTGTAACATTATGTTACAGAGAAGGTTGATAATCCCTGCACTATATCAGTTGCTGTATATCTATAGCCTCACTTAGAACCTCTCAAGGGAAAAGATAAGGGTAGAAAGCTTATAGGTATAATAAAAAAAAATATTATAATATGAAAGAAAAAAAAATATAATAATTATTCAGCCATGAAAAAATTCAATTGTAAGAAGTAGAAATTTGGACAGATATATTTTTATGTATGGTTCAGTACAGTTCAATTTACTTATTTTATCATATTTACCTCTTTCTATTGTTATCTTTTGCTGAAATCTATGAGAGCATACTGAGGTAGACTTAGAAGGGTACATGTGTATTGAGTACTACTTTTTGTTTTTTTGTTTTTTTGTTTGCTCTATCATGTCATAAAAAAAAAAAATTCTATGTCCCTTTTAAATGGAAACCTCACATTCTGTCTACACTTCTGCCTGCAAAGAAAGAGAGGTCTTGAGGCACTTCCAAAGTAGATATTTATTAGGTGACAGTAGTAGCATCACACATTAGTGGCAAAATCACCCGAGCACATGGTTTGAAACATGATGGAAACTTAGAATAGCATTTAATAGAAAATGAAATATGACTGATGAATTAACCTCACAAATAATCAATTACACCCACATACTAAAACTGACTAAGATGAACATTTTCAATTTCTGTCTTCACAAAATATAAAGTTGAAATTTTGTGCGGATCACGATAAACTTTTTCTGTGAGTCAGCATCTCTGAAGAATAGAGCATTTTGCTGCTGTGCTGTGTGAGATAAATATTTTGTGTCGTTATAAGAAGATTTTACAATGGAGAAAAAAAATAAGGGCACACCATATATTGAAGGCAAAATATTCAGAGATTTTACAAAAATGTGTTTACTCTGCATTTCTGAAAGAAAGAAATCCTTTCTAGAATTTCAGGGAAATATGCAGTTTTTTACATGTTTCAAATGTATTGACAACATGCATGTTCAAAGGTTTTAGGTCACTATTAACTGAAGGGCTGTAAACTATAGCAGTATCTTAATGGATCTAAACCAACAGGAATGGAAATGTTAGAAAATTTAGAAAAGATAGAATACATGTTCTGTGGAAATTTATTCTGCAATCTTAATATATTTATGTAAAAAAGTTAACATTATATTATTTAATGATAACTTTTGAGTATTGAGATTAACATTTGAATATTACATTTGAGTATTGATTCTCATAGACCACTGAGGGCTGTGAGAATCCTCATTCAGGTCTTGATATCTAAATACATGTATGTTATAGACAATATTCAAATGCTACAGTTGATAATGGCAATAAATACTTTTTGTAAACATAGGGCTAGATTACAAGTGTTGCGCTATTTAGCGTTCTTGCGCATACACAAATACCACCAGAAGTAAACTTTTGAAACAACAAGTAGAAAGTAAATGGTTTGTGCGCAAGTGAAGCCTGATGCAAGCTAACTTCAGGACTTTGGATATTGTAACCATGATAACGTTAGCGTGCCACTTGTAATTTAGCCCATACTTGTTAAATATTTGGTAAACTGGTTTGGTAGACAACTGGGTGCTCTGGAACTGCTTTTAAGTATCCTATACACACCATTGTTGGCGCTTGATCTATTAATTATTAGTAGAACATTCTGCTTTACACTATGGCCTCTATTTATCAAGCAGTCAACCGCAAATATGCTGGAATTCTGCAGCGTATTTGTGGCGAGGCTGATTCGGCATAGTTATAAAGCCCTACAGACCGGCAAAAGTAGAATTTAGTGACGTAACTTAGTGACGTAACATACGATCCGCCAGACTCAGTCCGACACAGATCGATGCCCTGGAGGCGGCGGATCCCATAGGAATCAATGGGAGTCTGACAGCAGCGAAAGCTCATGTTCGCTGCTGCCCAATATCCCATTGATTCCTATAGGAAATGTCTGCACCTAACACCCTAACATGTTCCCCGAGTTTAAACACCCCTAATCTGCCCCCGCTACACCGCCACCACCTACATGATTATTAACCCCTAAACCGCCACTCCCGGACCCCGCAGCAACTAAATAAATAGTTTAACCCCTAAACCGCTGCATCAGCCAATCTGATTTTTCCTACCTTAATTCCGATTAGCTGATAGAATCCTATCAGCCAATCAGAATTCAAGGGACGCCATCTTGGATGACGTCATTTAAAGGAACTGTCATTAGTCGTTTAGTCGTCAGGATCAATGGATGCTCAGCGTCGGATGTCTTCAAGATGGTGCCGCTCCTCGTCGGATGGAAGAAGATAGAAGATGCTGCTTTGATGAAGACTTCTGCCGCTTGGAGGACCTCTTCTGCCCGGATTCGATGAAGACTTCTGGCCGGATTGGATGAAGAGTTCTGCCCGGCTGGGTGAAGACGGCTCAAGGTAGGGTGATCTTCAAGGGGGTAGTGTTAGTTTTTTTAAAGGGGGTTTGGGTGGGTTTTAGAGTAGGGTTGAGTGTGTGGGAGGTGGGTTTTAATGTTGGGGGTTGTATTTCTTTTTTTCAGATAAAAGAGCTGATTACTTTGGGGCAATGCCCTGCAAAAGGCCCTTTTAAGGGCTATTTGTAATTTAGTATAGGGTAGGGAATTTTATTATTTTGGGGGGATTTTTTATTTTATTAGGGGGCTTAAATTAGGTGTAATTAGTTTAAAATTCTTGTAATTTTTTATTTTCTGTAATTTAGTGTTTTTTTGTACTTTAGTTAATTTTAGGTCATTTTATTTAATTGCAGGTAATTGTATTTAATTAATTTAATTTATTTAATTGTAGTATAGTGTTAGGTATAATTGTAACTTAGGTTAGGATTTATTTTACAGGTAGTTTTGTATTTATTTAGCTAGGTAGCTATTAAATAGTTAATAACTATTTAATAACTTTTGTACCTAGTTAAAATAAATACAAAGTTGCCTGTAAAATAAAAATAAACCCTAAGATAGATAAAAATGTAACTGTTAGTTATATTGTAGCTATCTTAAGGTTTATTTTATAGGTAAGTATTTAGTTTTAAATAGGAATAATTTAGTTAATAATATTAAATTTATTTAGATGTATTTAAATTATATTTAAGTTAGGGGGGTGTTAGGGTTAGACTTAGACTTAGGTCTAGGGGTTAATTAATTTAATATAGTGGGGGCGGTGTAGGGGGGCAGATTAGGGGTTAATAAATGTAATGTAGGTGGCGGCGGTGTGGGAGGGGGCAGGATAGGGGTTAATAAATGTAATGTAGGTGGCGGCGGGCTCCGTGTGCGGCAGTTTAGGGATTAAACAATTTATTTAGTTGCGGCGGGGTCCGGGATTGGCAGGATAAGGGTTAATAACTTTATGTAGTTGGTGGCGGTATAGGGGGGTGGCAGATTAGGGATTAATAGGTATAATGTAGGTTGCGGCGGGGTCCGGGAGTGGCAGTTTAGGGTTTAATATATTTATTAGAGTTGTGGCGGGGTCCAGGAGCAGCGGTTTAGGGGTTAATAAGTTTACATAGTTGCGGGGGGCTCCGGGAGCGGCGGTTTAGGGGGTAAAACAGTATATTATAGTGTGGGTGCTTAGTGACAGGCTAGCAAGAAAGCTGCAAATAAGCCGATGAGCAGCGAGATCGATGACTATCAGTTAACAACAGTCCGCTGCTCATTGCACCATACTTGGTGCGCGGCTTTTTGACAGCTTTCTTGATAAATTTGGTGAACGTATTCAGGTCCACGGCGGCGATGTTAGGCGAGCTTAGGCAAGCGTATTGGTGCCAGCGAATGCTAGAAAATAGACAGCTTGATAAATAGAGGCCTATGGCTTGTGTTAAACACAGCTATAACCTCTCTTTTTTTTAATTTCAATCGTCTACATCTTGGTTGGGTCAGTGTTTACTTGGATCAATTGAGGCATTAACCCTCATGCTTAAATGACTCCTGGAATAAATTGTTTCATAAGAAGCCCAGAAACTAGTATGCACTGTGAATTTCTTATATTAGTAGTTCTCATATTAATTCTGATTTTCTACATTTAGGGGCAAGTATTTAGGTAGGGCAATATATCAATCACATTAAAAAGGTAGATGTTTTTGCTTGCATATACATAAGCATATGTAATAGTCTTAATAATGTTTTTATACAATTATAATTATAAAATTACATTTAACTAACCTTTAACTATTCTTTGATAATCAAATTTTAATTTATTTAAAATGACTGTGTAAGTTAAGTGATTGCGTTAGAAGGTTTCACATAAGTATTTAAACATCTGATAAACAATGATTTAATAGATATTTCGCAAAAATACACTTAAATATAATTTTGTTTTAGGGGCACACACATGCTACTTGATTTGATGTTTCTTGAATTGTGAGAGTTGTTGTAAAATGTTTTTGTTATGGTTAAATCTAGGACCCCTATGTTTTTTTTACGGAACTTGATTGAAGTACTTGAATACTTAGGGCTCTATTTATTAAGCAGCGGATGCTGCTTTGGAGACCCCATCGTCTCAGGCTCGCCTGAAATGGTTAGGAAGCAGCAGTCATAAGATCGCTGCTCCTTAACTGATCCGCCACCCCTGCTAGCTTCACTAGAAATGCTTGTGCAATGTTAAATGCCAACAGCAAATCATGTCTGCTTGACTATTAATAAATCTGCCCCTTAATGTCTGTTTTAGTTGTGACTTCTACCTCTTCTCTATATATGGCTAAGCTATAGCAGGACCATAATGTAGCTCAATACATTTTTTTTGTATAGTTCTAGTATTGTTTTTATTTTGCCATAAACAGAAAAAGAGCAGTGCTTTCTCTCCTCTCCCTACTGAACTGTCCCTACTCCTTTCTCTTATCACTCATGCACAAATTCTTCACAATCACCTAGATTACGAGTTTTGGGCTTAAAGGGACAGTCTAGGCCAAAAGAAACTTTCATGATTCAGATAGAGCATGTCATTTTAAACAATTTTCCAATTTACTTTTATCACCAATTTTGCTTTGTTCTCTTGGTATTCTTAGATGAAAGCTTAACCTAGGAGGTTCATATGCTAATTTCTTAGACCTTGAAGCCCACCTCTTTCAGATTGCATTTTAACAGTTTTTCACCACTAGAGGGTGTTAGTTCACTTATTTCATATAGATAATACTGTGCTCGTGCACGAGAAGTTATCTGGGAGCAGGCACTGATTGGCTAGACTGCAAGTCTGTCAAAAGAACTGAAAAAAGGGGCAGTTTGCAGAGGCTTAGATACAAGATAATCACAGAGTTTAAAAGTATATTATTATAACTGTGTTACTAATGCAAAACTGAGAAATGGGTAATAAAGGGATTATCTATCTTTTAAAGCAATAAACATTCTGGTGTAGACTGTCCCTTTAACAGGGTGCGAATCTAACGTTAAGAAATGTGCGTTATTTCACTCTCCATAGCGCTGCCATTACGAGTTACTGAAAAGCCTCTTTGTGCTGTGCGTTTGGGTGTGTTAAGCTCAATACCGCACAAAAGCCAAGGGCTGAGTTTACATGCTCGTGCACGCTTTCCCCCATAGACATCAATCGAGAGAGAGTGTTAGAAAAAAAACTAACACCTGCGATCGCGGAATGGATATCGCCGTAATAAAATCCCATTGTTGTCTATGTGGAAAAGAAAGTTAAGTTTAAACCTAACACCCTAACATATACCCATTGTCGAAACCTCCCTAATCCGCTTCCCCTGACATCGCCGATACAAAATAAAGTTATTAACCCCTATTCCGCTGCTCCCCAACATCGCCGACACTAATAGAAATGATTAACCCCTATTCCAATGCTCCCCGACATCGCCGACACTAATAAAAATTACTAACCCCTATTCCGCCGCTCCTCGACCCCTAAAAAAATATTTACCACTATCTCACCACTCCCCGACATCGCCGACACTAATAAAAATTATTAACCCCTATTCTGCTGCTCCCCGACATCACCGACACTAATAAAAATTATTAACCCCTATTCTGCTGCTCCCCGACATCACCGACACTAATAAAAATTATTAACCCCTAAACCGCCGGCCCCCACATCGCCAACACTATAACAAAGTATTAACCCTTAAACCTCCAGCCTCCCACATCGTAACTACTAAACTAAACCTATTAACCCCTAAACCCCCACCCCCACATCCTTAAACACTAAATTAAACTATTAACCCCTAAACCTAACACCCTCCTAACTTTAAATTAAAATTACAATATAACTATCTTAAAATAAATAAAAACTTACTTGTGAAATAAAAAAAAATCTAAGTTTAAACTATAAATGATAAATTAACCTAACATAACTATTCTAATAAAATAAATAAAACCAACCAATAAAAAAATCTAAATTACAAATTTAAAAAAAACCTAATAGTACGAAAAAATTAAAAAAATCTAAAATTAAAAAAAATAATAAACACTAAATTACGAAAAATAAAAAAACTCTAATATTACAACAAATCATAAACTAAATTATCAAAAATAAAAACAATTAAAACTAATCTAATAGCCCTATAAAAATAAAAAGCCCCCCCAAAATAAAAACACCCCCTAACCTACAATAAACTGCCAATAGACCTTAAAAGGGCCATTTGTAGGGCATTCCCCTAAGTTAAACAGCTATTTTACCTTAAAAAAATACTAATTCCCCCTAAAAGTAACCCCCCCACCCAACCAACCCCTCAAAATAAAAAACCTAAATCCAAAATTATCTAAGCAACCCATTGCTCTCATCCTATTGGCTGTTTTGAACACACAATAGAATTTCAGAAGCTCTCATCCTATTGGCTGATTTGAATTTGAAGAATCAAATCAGCCAATAGGAATGCAAGGTACACCAAATGGCTACCTTGCATTCAACTTCAGTGTACGGCGGTGACTGCATGAAAAGGACGCTCCGCGCAGGATATCTTCCCCATCCAGGATATCTTCCCCATCCAGGATAGCTCTGCTCTGTGCCACTGGGATGACGATAGAAAATGTCCCCGGGATGGATGAAGGTGTCGCCGCCTGGATGAAGATGATGTCCGGACCTCAGGAACTGTGAGTAGACTCTATGGGGTTAGTGTTAGGTTTTTATTTTTTATTTTTTAGGGTATCCAGTAACAGAGCCAATCTGTACCATTTTGCTACTCCAGGGCCATTTTTAACGATCTCTTCTTCGTTGGCAGCCGTCCAGGCAAGTAATCGACAGTTCATGGTTAAGTCGTTAGGGCCCTTTGCTCTCAACCACATCAAAGCAGTAAGATACGCTGAATTATTTTGTAGATCACTACCTATATCTGGCAGACAGGGACAACGATGCACTGGATTTTCTAGAACCCGCTCCCCGGGGTCGGCCGCACCCCACAAGGTCGGGTACCTCAGAGAAATCGATGCTTCCAGATGCACATGTAGACTTACTGTTGGGTAGTCCGATATTGGCTTAGTATGCCCTGTAGCTTGCCTTGGTCTGTCTCTAGGAGCTACGCAGTTTTGTAGAGTCAATTTCTCTGCATCAAACTGCCAATACTGTTGAGCATTACCGTTTCAAAGTCAGCAAAAAGGACTTGTATCAATGGCAAGATATCCTCCATAGTAAAAAAAATAACAAAACTAGTGTAGGGTAGCTCTAGTTGTTATAGGAAGTGGTAAGTGCTTCAATACAAGCTTGTAACCCAGACATCTGGGGGTGGAAATGTGCGGCAGCCCAAACTCCACCGTTCGTCAACAACTAGATCGACCGCTTAGGCTGCACTGCTATAAAGTTCTCTCAATGGTTGTAAAGTTTAGTTAAAGAGCATAGGCCAGGCACAGAGTTTAGGAATATGCCTCCTGAGTCTTTCTGGAGTATAAAACTGCTAAGAAGTTGATATTATATACAAAATAAAGTCAGGAGCTCCTCAAAAACACGCACTGTCAGTGCAACTGTAGGCTCCGCTCCCTGGTAGTATTTTTTTATTTTATTAGAATAGTTATGTTAGGTTAATTTATAATTTAAACTTGGGGGGGGGGGGGTTAATCACAGGTAAGTTTTTAATTTTTTAAAGATAGTTGTATTGTAATTTTAATGTAAAGTTAGACGGTGTTAAGTTTAGGAGTTAATAGTTTAATTTAGCGTTTTGTGATGTGGGGGGCCGGCAGTTTAGGGGTTAATAGGTTTAGTTTAGTAGTTACGATGTGGGGGCTGGAGGTTTAGGGATTAATACTTTATTATAGTGTTGGCGATGTGGGGCCCGGTGGTTTAGGGGTTAATAGGTTTATTTAGGTGTCGGGAAGCAGTGGATTAGGGATTAATAACTTTTATCAGTGTCGGGGAATGGCAGTTTAGGGGTTAATAGGTTTATATAGTGTTGGCGATGTCGGTGGGGGGGCAATTAAGGGTTAATAGGTTTATTTAATAGTCGCGATGTGGGTGGGCGGCAGATTAGGGGTTAATAAGTTTAATATAGTGTTTGCGATGCTGGAGGGCAGCAATTTAGGGGTTAATAGGTAGGTTATGGGTGTTTGTGTACTTTGTAACAGTTTAGTTATGAGTTTTGTGAAACACTTTTGTTTTGCAAAATCCATAACTACTGCTCTCAGATGGCGGTATGGATCGTGTCGTTATAGGCTGTAACGCAAGCAATTTAGCTAGACCGCACAACCTGTAATACGGCGCTATGAAAAATCCTGCACTCAAACGTATTTTTTTTGCATGCAGAATGGAAATTACAGGCTAAAATTCTTGCTGTATAGCTGTACCGATGCAACTCATAATATGAGTTCCTGGCCATTCCAGCGTAATGGCCAATTTTTCAGTGTTAAAAGCCATACCACAAAACTCGTAATTTGGCCGAATATTTATTACCCTTGTGCTATCCTTTAATTTATCTTTCTCATCACTTTCTCTATTTCCCTCTTTCTGACCAATTCTCTTCCTCTAACATTCCCTCATTTAATCCTCCTCTTACTCATCCTCTCATGCCATCTTAATTTCATACTTTGTGTAAAAGCTATCCAGCATGTCCCTTTCGGTAGATTGCAATGTTGCTTCTAAAATTTAAATACATGGTTTCATATAGGACACAAAAAATATATTTGCATGATGCATTCATTTTCTTTTGGCTTATTAGAACTTGCTTCAGCGAAGCCTTGTGAAGAGCCCTCACAAATTCAGTAATGGTCAAAGAAAGCACACACAAACATCATTAGTTCTTATTGTTCATTTGCCCACTTGTAAGGCAAAAAAATGCCAGATCCAGAAATGATCCTATGCCTAATGTGAGAAGTAACTATAAATAACCTAAACTAAAAGCAATGTTTTTGAATGACAAACTCTAATGGTTTGTATCAGATTTTAGATCGTCTGCATTAATATATGCATGAGACTAAGAATGTGTTCCACACTTGCCCACACGTTTTTTACAACTGATCTTTGACAGCTGGCTAGGAACAGACCAGAAGGCCTATAATAACTGTCATTTTGTTATGACTTATTGGTAACTCAAATATGTTATTACCTAGCATTTTGCTTGGTAATGGTTTATATGCAATGTCTTAAAATACTTGAATGTCCTATAATTTAAGCATGATTTGCCTGTTTAGCATACTTGCAAAGGTTTCACAATGGTTTGTAATCTAATATATGAAAATGTATTGTGTTTAGTTATCATTATATAACTGATTATCATTTTTTTTTTAGCAAAAACTAAAATATTCAGATCTACATTAGCTTTCTATGCTCACATGGGCCTAGATTTGGAGTTTGGCGGTAGCCGTGAAAACCAGCGTTAGAGGCTTCTAACGCTGGTTTTAGGCTACAGCCGGTATTTGGAGTCATTCAAAAAAGGGTCTAAAGCTCACTTTTCAGCCGCGACTTTTCCATACCGCAGATCCCCTTACGTCAATTGCGTATCCTATCTTTTCAATGGGATCTTTCTAACTCCGGTATTTAGAGTCGTGGCTGAAGTGAGCGTTAGAATTCTAACGACAAAACTCCAGCCGCAGAAAAAAGTCAGTAGTTAAGAGCTTTCTGGGCTAACGCCGGTTCATAAAGCTCTTAACTACTGTACTCTAAAGTACACTAACACCCATAAACTACCTATGTACCCCTAAACCGAGCCCCCCCCACATCGCCGCCACTCTATTACATTTTTTAACCCCTAATCTGCCGACCGCCACCTACGTTATACTTATGTACCCCTAATCTGCTGCCCCTAACACCGCCGACCCCTATATTATATTTATTAACCGCTAACCTGCCCCCCACAACGTTGCCGCCAGCTACCTACAATAATTAACCCCTAATCTGCCGACCGCCACCTACGTTATACTTATGTACCCCTAATCTGCTGCCCCTAATACCGCCGACCCCTATATTATATTTATTAACCCCTAATCTGCCCCCCTCAACGTCGCCTCCACCTGCCTACACTTATTAACCCCTAATCTGCCGAGCGGACCGCACTGCTACTATAATAAAGTTATTAAGCCTCACTCCCGCCTCAATAACCCTATAATAAATAGTATTAACCCCTAATCTGCCCTCCCTAACATCGCCGACACCTAACTTCAATTATTAACCCCTAATCTGCCGACTGGAGCTCAACGCTATTCTAATAAATGTATTAACCCCTAAAGCTAAGTCTAACCCTAACACTAACACCCCCCTAAGTTAAATATCATTTTAATCTAACGAAATTAATTAACTCTTCTTAAATAAATTATTCCTATTTAAAGCTAAATACTTACCTGTAAAATAAATCCTAATATAGCTACAATATAAATTATAATTATATTATAGCTATTTTAGGATTAATATTTATTTTACAGGTAACTTTGTATTTATTTTAACCAGGTACAATAGCTATTAAATAGTTAATAACTATTTAATAGCTAAAATAGTTAAAATAATTACAAATTTACCTGTAAAATGAATCCTAACCTAAGTTACAATTAAACCTAACACTACACTATCAATAAATAAATTAAATACAATTCCTACAAATAAATACAATGAAATAAACTAACTAAAGTACAAAAAATAAAAAAGAACTAAGTTACAAAAAATAAACAAATATTTACAAACATTAGCAAAATATTACAACAATTTTAAACTAATTACACCTACTCTAAGCCCCCTAATAAAATAACAAAGCCCCCCAAAATAAAAAAATGCCCTACCCTATTCTAAATTACTAAAGTTCAAAGCTCTTTTACCTTACCAGCCCTGAACAGGACCCTTTGCGGGGCATGCCCCAAGAAGTTCAGCTCTTTTGCCTGTAAAAAAAAACATACAATACCCCCCCCAACATTACAACCCACCACCCACATACCCCTAATCTAACCCAAACCCCCCTTATGTAAACCTAACACTAAGCCCCTGAAGATCTTCCTACCTTATCTTCACCATACCAGGTTCACCGATCGATCCAGAAGAGCTCCTTTAAATGACGTCATCCAAGATGGCGTCCCTCGAATTCTGATTGGCTGATAGGATTCTATCAGCCAATCGGAATTAAGGTAGGAAAATTCTGATTGGCTGATGGAATCAGCCAATCAGAATCAAGTTCAATCCAATTGGCTGATTGGATCAGCAAATCGGATTTAACTTGATTCTGATTGGCTGAATATTCCTACCTTAATTCCGATTGGCTGATAGAATCCTATCAGCCAATCGGAATTCGAGGGATGCCATCTTGGATGACGTCATTTAAAGGAACCGTCATTCGGCGAGTAGGCGTCGGGAGAAGAGGATATTCCGCGTCGGATGGAAGATGATGGCTCCCGAAGAAAGAAGATTGAAGATGCCGTTGATAGAAGACTTCATCCGGATCATGGACCTCTTCAGCTCCCGCTTGGATGAAGACTTCAGCCGGATCATGGACCTCTTCAGCTCCCGCTTGGATGATGACTTCAGCCGGATCATGGACCTCTTCACCCCCCGCTTGGGCTTGGATCAGGACATCGGAGGAGCTCTTCTGGATCGATCGGTGAACCTGGTATGGTGAAGATAAGGTAGGAAGATCTTCAGGGGCTTAGTGTTAGGTTTATTTAAGGGGGGTTTGGGTTAGATTAGGGGTATGTGGGTGGTGGGTTGTAATGCTGGGGGGGGTATTGTATGTTTTTTTTTACAGGCAAAAGAGCTGATCTTCTTGGGGCATGCCCCGCAAAGGGTCCTGTTCAGGGCTGGTAAGGTAAAAGAGCTTTGAACTTTAGTAATTTAGAATAGGGTAGGGCATTTTTTTATTTTGGGGGGCTTTGTTATTTTATTAGGGGGCTTAGAGTAGGTGTAATTAGTTTAAAATTGTTGTAATATTTTTCTAATGTTTGTAAATATTTGTTTATTTTTTGTAACTTAGTTCTTTTTTATTTTTTGTACTTTAGTTAGTTTATTTCATTGTATTTATTTGTAGGAATTGTATTTAATTTATTTATTGATAGTGTAGTGTTAGGTTTAATTGTAGATAATTATAGGTATTTTATTTAATTTATTTATTGATAGTGTAGTGTTAGGTTTAATTGTAACTTAGGTTAGGATTTATTTTACAGGTAAATTTGTATTTATTTTAACTATTTTAGCTATTAAATAGTTCTTAACTATTTAATAGCTATTGTACCTGGTTAAAATAAATACAAAGTTACCTGTAAAGTTAATATTAATCCTAAAATAGCTATAATATAATTATAATTTATATTGTAGCTATATTAGGATTTATTTTACAGGTAAGTATTTAGCTTTAAATAGGAAAAATTTATTTAAGTAGAGTTAATTAATTTCGTTAGATTAAAATTATATTTAATTTAGGGGGGTGTTAGTGTTTGCGTTAGACTTAGCTTTAGGGGTTAATACATTTTTTAGAATAGTGGTGAGCTCCAGTCGGCAGATTATGGGTTAATAATTGAAGTTAGGTGTCGGCGATGTTAGGGAGGGCAGATTAGGGGTTAATACTATTTATTATAGGGTTGGTGAGGCGGATTAGGGGTTAATAACTTTATTATAGTAGCAGTGCGGTCCGCTCGGCAGATTAGGGGTTAATAAGTGTAGGCAGGTGGAGGCGATGTTGTGGGGGGCAGATTAGGGGTTAATAAATATAATATAGGGGTCGGCGGTGTTAGGGGCAGCAGATTAGGGGTACATAGGGATAATGTAAGTAGCGGCGGTTTACGGAGCGGCAGATTAGGGGTTAAAAATAATATACAGGGGTCAGCGATAGCGGGGGCGGCAGAATAGGGGTTAATAAGTGTAAGGTTAGTGGTGTTTAGACTCGGGGTACATGTTAAAATGTTAGGTGCAGACGTAGGAAGCGTTTCCCCATAGCAAACAATGGGGCTGCGTTAGGAGCTGAACGCTGCTTTTTTGCAGGTGTTAGGTTTTTTTTCAGCTCAAACAGCCCCATTGTTTCCTATGGGGGAATCGTGCACGAGCACGTTTTTGAAGCTGGCCGCTTCCGTAAGCAACTCTGGTATCGAGAGTTGCAGTGGCGTTAAATATGCTGTACGCTCCTTTTTTGGAGCCTAACGCAGCCATTCTGTGGACTCTCAATACCAGAGTTATTTTAAAGGTGCGGTCAGAAAAAAGCCAGCGTTAGCTACGCTGGTCGTTACCGACAAAACTCTAAATCTAGCCGATGGTGTTTAAATATTTTGTTTTCTTTTTTGTCTTGAAGAAAGTGTATTTTGTGTTTAACACTTAAAGTAACAGTATACAAACTGGCATCAATACTGCATATGTATAAAGGTTTAAAAGTGTTATGACTCAATACTTATTTAAAGTAGCTAAAACCTATCACCAAATTACTGAGTACATAATGTATTGCATAATATATTATGGGCTTATCAAAAACTCACATGGAGAGAGATCACACACACATAATAGTGGATACTGCTTTGGAGCCCCAGCAGTGCAATGTTAGTTAAGAAGAAGTAGTCTTAAGATCTAAACCTATCTTTCACTTTGAGGATAGAAACATAAATTCATCTTAGTCATATCTGTCCAGGATGATTGAAAAGCCCTGTTCTTGTGCAATTGGGTGCTTTAAAGCAGGGGATGTTCTGGGCAAGCAATTGCTTCTACAGTGTCAAATGTGGGCATAGGATGCTACCACAATGTTGGAAATACAGGTTTCCAGCTGGGAACCTTGTCTGTCCAGAGTTTGATAAATGGAGCATATGTCTTTTAACACATGCAAACAAAAAGTGAAAGACTGCTAAATAAATACATATACTGTATATCTTAATGTTAAAGTCCTTTGCTTTTTTTCCTAACACCTGAGACTTTATATCTTTGAGCCTTTTTTGTGCAATTTTGTTTTGTAATCACTTTTATTAGATGTTGTTATTATGAGTGTAACTGTACTTTGTATTGTATTTTTAAAGTGTTTTGTAACACTTTGTTAGTTGTATGAAACAGTTAACCAGAGCTCTGAGGAGGCTGTAATCATTCTAGTGTATATCTCGATTGAACTCAAGTGATCGCATTTACTTTCAACTTGTATTACAAGCGGAAATCCTGATGCGTGCAAACACCCACGATAAACCCCTTATCGCTCATGTTAACGTGCCACAATATGTAGTTGTTGCTCATACATGATGTGTGGAAGCCAATGCTATGAAAAGGGAGACAATAGCTTTCAAGTTCATCTTGATTTTAAAATTAAATTAAAAAAAAATTATAGAGACCCTGATTATAATGTATTAAATTGATAAATATTTACATTGCTTTAATTTCTTACATAATAAATTCATTTATTTTATGATGGTGAAAGTCCATGAGGGCATCACATGTGGCATTACACTCCCCTTTGAATTTCTTCAAAGTCCTGATATCCAAGATAGGCCAAAAAATACCTTCTTTCTCTGATACTTTTAAAAGATTGGAATAAAATCCATGGTTCAGCTTTGAGGCCGGAACTGGAACAATTACTCCCATAGATTCTAGATCAATTAACACATGTCAGAAAGGCCTTGGTCTTTAGTGTATATCAAAGATTCCAAGACAGGAAGAGTCTTTTCTGATGAGGTTTTGAAGGCTTATTAAATACCCCTGAGAAATTACTCAGAAACTGGTCTGAAATGGAAGATATACCTTCATGCATACTTGGAGGCAAGATTTTACTTCTTGATTTGTTTCAGTAGACCAAAAAGAGTTGCGCATCCAAGAAATTTGGCAAAACCTGATCAGTGGACAGAGGAAGATAAAGCTTTTGTTTCTGGACTGCTAAAAAGAACGAAAATGTCTTGAGGGCTTATGTTTAATCTTGTGGTAAGAATATTCCATTGCCTCCAGTAACTGCGACAATAATTGCATACAATCCAGCTCTAAAAAGGATTTTATTCTGAAATGGAAGGGATACAAGTCTACTCTTAGAGACTATGGGGCCGATTTACTAAACCGTCAATGTTCCTTATTCCGCATGAGCCTTCAGGCTCGTTGGAATCAGGAGCTAAGAAGCAGCGGACTTAAGACTGCTGCTACTTAACTCGTTCACCACCTCTGAGGTGGCGGACTGCAATCATCCCGATCATACGATCGGGATGATTGACAACCCCTGCTAGTGGCTGATTGGCCATGAATCTGCAGAGGGCGGCATTGCACAAGCATTTCACTAGAAATACTTGTGCAATGTTAAATGTTGACAGTGTATGCTGTCGGCATTTAGCAATGTCGGGTGGACATGATCCGCTACAGCGGATCATGTCCATCCGACATTTAGTACATCGGCCCCTTGATCTGCTGACCAAGATTTGAGCCTTAGCCGTGCTTTTTGCATTAATGTGCATCATCTCAAGTTCTTGTTGAATCACATATAAAGCTGTTTGCACTCCTTAGGAGGTTTAAGCATCCCTGGTTCTCCTCCAGAGATTCTTCAGAATAAATGAGCTGGTATACCAGAAGCTACAGCTGTTTAAACATAAAAACGGGCCAATTGCATGGAACGTCTTTGAAAGCCTTCAAGCTTTCTAAACATGGGATCCCTTAAAGGGATACCTAGCAAGTGTGGAAATTGCTCCATCAACATTAGGAATATTTTCTCATATCTCCAATTTTAAAGAAGGTAGAGGAAAAATAACTTTAAACTTTGTCGATGGAATAAAGATAACACCTAATTTATTCCATTGTTTAGAACCTAGATCAGAAACTGAGTAAGGCACAGAAAAGGTAGAATGCACTTTTGGTGTTGCCTTACAGGACTTTTTAATTCTTTTAAAAAGTTGTTTATCTGAAGTGGGAGAATCTTTAGAACTCTTTGGTCTTAACACAGCCCTCTGCTCTAACTGCAATTTTATAGACGCAGGAATTGGTTCTGCATGCCCTTGTACTTCTTTTCTGTTTCATAAACCCAGGACCCTCCCCCTGAAACAGTGGTAGAGGATGTGTTGTTTAATTTAACGCTTGAGAATATTCATGCACTATTACGGGTAGTTTTACTTGCATTGAAAGTAGATGATTCTCCCACTTTGTGGATGGAATAAAGATAACACCTGATTTATTCAATTTCTTAGGAACTAGATCAGAAACTTAGTAAGGCACAGAAAAGGTAGAATGCTCTTTTAGTGTTGCCTTACAGGACTTGTTGATTATTTTAACAAGTTGTTTGTCTGAAGTAGGAGAATTGTCTACTTCCAATGCAAGTAGAGCAACAGAAAAGAGTGCAAGGGCATACAGAACCAATTCCTGTGTCTATAAAACTGCAGTTAGTGCCGAGGGCTGTGTTAAGATCAAAGAGTTCTAAATCTAGTAGTGATAAATCTAAAAAGATAATGAGCTATTTTTTGCTTGAAAAGTGTCCAAAACTGCTGTAGAAGTTCTGGGGTGTGTGCATATATGTCCCAGACTATGCAAATCATGTATACATGTACATGCTTATTGCTGGTGGGCTATAAAGGTGCATTGTACTTAGATGTTTACACCATAGTCTACTGTGCTTACCCCACCTACATGTTTCCAGCAGATGGTCCCATTTGAGGCAGAGCAAGCATGGTGCCAAGGATCTCACAAAACGCAGCCACAGACAAGGAGATAAGCAGATAAATATGAAATTCACCTGGGGAAGTCTGCAGAATCACACAAGAAGCAGCACACTGTAGCTCAGGTTATTGGTAGATAAATCAACCTTTCACTTAGACGACCTGTAACAACCACATTGAGAGAATATTTTCACTGCCTGGCTGAAAAATCCGGTCTTCCCTCAGTCCTTTGTAGGCACTCTGAGGGGGAAATTGGGTCTTAGATTGTTAGAGAATCCCTTTCAAGTTTCAACAATGTGTAAATCAGCACTTTAAAATTCACCTCACTCCATCTTGGAATCAAAAATTAGACTGAGGAATTCTGGGAGATTGGGAGGGATTAATGTTCTGGTATGTAGGATTGTTTCTGCCTCCTCCTAGTGGACTGGAGCGTAATCCCACATGTGATAACCTCATGGACTCTCACCATCTTATAAAAAAGAAAGTGATTGCATTACCATAAACAGTCATAAAATTAAATACGTAGGTAAAGGCAGTAAAAAAAAGTTTACAATTCTTATTAATTTTACCTTTTAAAAATATTACTTTTTTTTTACAGAAAACATTTCATACTATTCCTGATGACAATGATTAAAGGTGAGGAACAAATTCAATTTCCTTTTTTTACATTTACAATACTATACCAAGAGTAGTAGCAATATTTTCAAAAATGTTTAGAAATATGTCGAACAAACGATTTTCACATATATATTTCATGCTCTCATGAACAAAAAATATATTTTACTTTAAAACATTTACAGCACAGTAGGTAAGAATGATTTGCGCAAGACCACAAGGGAGTGACACTGAGT
The DNA here is from genome assembly GCF_027579735.1 of Bombina bombina. NCBI lineage: Eukaryota > Metazoa > Chordata > Amphibia > Anura > Bombinatoridae > Bombina > Bombina bombina. The sequence goes on along the minus strand of NC_069500.1, from coordinate 1,153,728,857 downwards.
CCATATAACTGTTTACCAACTTTAAAAAGTCATGTTATCTCTGCAGGATTCTGTCAAGCAAAATCATATCTAGAACAAAATGGTATTGGAATTTAAGTAGGACATACCATCTTGCATTTAATGAAGTTTAAAGCTATAAATCCTAATTCTTGATATCTACTGTCAAGTACAATTATTGTCTCAGAAAACAAAACAATAGAACATCTCCTTGTACCATCTGTCATGTTTCAAGATTTATTCACCAGAGACTTGACCATTGTTTAAATGGTCAAAACAAACAAAAATAAGTTTGCCAATGCTATTCATCATATTTTGAAACATATTCACTACATTCACATCCATTGTTTAAAATAAAGTTTACTCGGAATGTCAGTTTTAGGGACTTTGAAAACTTATAATTACCTTATAAAGAGCTTTTGTAAATAATGTTAAAGTAATAACATTTTCAATTAATACCCATCTTTTTTCCCCTTCATCTGTGTTTGAACTGTGCATAGACTTTAATGTCCTTTTAAGGACAAGTGACATACAGGGTACGTCTGTGTCGTTAAGGGGTTAAAAGGACATAGAACACATTAGACCCGATGAGCTAAAGCTCTCTGCTTATATGAGATGATCTAAAATGATCCTCCCGCACTATGAGATCTCTCACAAGATTCTAGAAAGACAGATTTTGCTACACTTCTCAAAAGGGTGTTCTCTGAATTTCTGGTTGTAAAGAAGAGACAAGCCCAGTGCGATATAGTACTGCATGCATGACATGAGAGGTTTGTTTTACTTACACTTTATGCTTTGTAATGTATATTACCTTATACTTCAGCCTTTGGCCTAGATTACAAGTGGAGCACAAAAATATCATGGCTACTGACTGCTAACAATGCTCATGTTAAATAAAAAGTGTTCCTATTTTTGCACTCATATTACAAGTTGAAAATAAAAAAATTGTCACTAGAGTAAAGTTTACTAACATCTGACATAGAATTCTATGGGGTGCACTGCAAAACCTTGTTCTAGCTTTCGCTTGAGCACTAACCCATTTTCTTCAGTGATGAACAATGCTATTTTAAGTATTTATATTTTAAAAACAAAAAAAATGGATCAATTTTTTTAAAGGGATATGGTATATATCAAGGTGTTTGGCAGGGAAGTGCTCAATACTGTATATATATTAACATGTGTATACTTGTATGTGTGTCTGTATATATGTGTATGTATATGTATGTACACACATGGGGTTTAAATGTGAAAAGCATCTAAAAACTCAAAAATAGCTTAGCAGAGGGGTGGAAATGTTTAAGCAATAACTTCTATGGGCTAGATTACCAGTGGCATGTTATTGATAGCACGGGACGTGATACACATTATAACTGTACCTCACTATCCTTAGCATGCAACTTGATATTACAGGTCCAACCATGGTATATCACATTTACCAGAGAAGAGCTGACATCGATTTAGCTCAGCCTATACTTTCAATGGATGTCGGGAATGTGTTACTTAGCGAGCATAATACAAGGTGAAGCAAAAACTGAGCTAGAATACTTAGTGCAGCTTGAGATGACACAAACATATTAGAATAATTTATTTTTTTTTATAAATCTTTATTGACACAAAAACAAAGAATAAACAAACAAAGCAAAAACACATACAAAGGGGAAAAAAAATAATAATTTCCCAAAGGTAATACAATTATCAAAAACAGAGCGCTTCCAATTCAATAATATATAATTAGTCCTTTCATATCCTTTGTCCTTTGCCAATAAGCTATTTGGTTCCCTAATTTCCCAAGGAAGGGAAAAAAAATATATATATAAACCTACATAATTTACATAATTTCTCTCTCCTATCCTCTCTTCCTCAATTAAGAGAGGATAAACTATTACACTCATGTGTTCACTTTTTAATAAAAAAAATAATAATTTCAATATGAATTAAAAAGGCTCCAATATGTATTTAGCATGCGATAGGGAGATTTTTTTTTTAGCATCTTACCTGTAATCTGGCTCAATGTGTTTACAAAAAGGGGTTATACCAACTGCAGGTTATAAAATATATGGGAAATCAGTAATTTAGGTTCATTTTTGTATATGAAATAGCTTTATCTACTAATTGAAACTGCAATCCAATTAAACTGACTGAGATCAGTATTTTGAGAGAACAACTGAAAATTAACATTTTATTATCTCTCTGCCTCCCCCAACTTGAAGCATGATTTATTTTAAACGTTCTTGTTTGCACAGATTTTCTATAACCAGTACTTAAATAGTGAAATGTACAGTATAGGTGGGGAAACTTAAAATAAAGGCTGCTATTTCATATAAGAAAATAAAAGTTGATGAGCTACTTGTTTAATTCAATATAACAAGTACAATTAAATATACAATGGTCTAGATTCATTAAAGGGACAGTCTACTTGATTTTTTTTTATTGTTTAAAGAGATAGATAATACTTTTATTACCCATTTCCTAGTTTTGCATAACCAACACTGTTATATTAATATACTTATTACCTCTGTGATTACCTTGTATCTAAGTCTCTGCCGACTGCCCCCTTATCTCAATGCTTTTGACAGACATGCATTTTAGCCAATCAGTGCTGACTCATAAATAACTCCACGGGAGTAAGAGCAATGTTATGTATATGACACACACGAACTAGCACTGTCTAACTGTGAAAAACTGTGAAAATGCACTGAGATAAGTGGCAGTTTGCAATGGTTTAGAAATCAGCCTATAAGCCTACCTAAGTTTGGCTTTCAGCAAATAATACCAAGAGAACAAAGCAAATTTAATGATAAAAGTAAACTGGAAAGTAGTTTAAAATTGCATTCCTTATCTGAATCATGAAAGTTTAATTTTGACTAGACTGTTCCTTTAAGGTTATTTTTGAACTGACAGTATTTCTTGTGATGTAGTAAAAATATCAGAAATAGCATACTGTATATTTAAAGGTTGTGAAATCAGTGGTATTTGTTTTTTTGAGATGGGGCATTATGGGTACATGTGTTTATGACATGTAAAGTATATGTATTGTTTCTTTACAAATACAGATTCATTAACAAAACACTGATAATCCTTTCCTTTTCATAAAACGAGTATCCAAATGAATGCTCCATGTTGTCAGTATTTTATTAGTTTCCTTTAAATTACCAGAGGGATTAAAAATACTTACCTATAGTACACTGGAGAGCTGAACTAATCCGACACATGTCCGCAGAACCCCAGGTCCACACAAATAGGAGGGTCAGAGCATGCGAAACCTGACCCTTCTTCACACTACTCAGAGACGCGCTAATAGTAGGTTTAGCGTATGCTAAGCCTCCTATTAGCAAGGCACAGGGCTATGTGAAGAAGAATCAGGATTAGCGCAGCTCTACAGCATGCTAACGTTAGTTAGGTAGTTAACGCTACAGGTTAACTTTTTCACCTGTAGCAAAGGAACATTTACGTTTGTTTAACGAAAGCAAATGTAAATGTTCAGCAAATATATGTCTACATATGTATTTATGTGTTTCCATGTGTATATATGTCTGTAAATACATATATATATACATATAAATACATATGTATACATATTTAGACATATAAATATACATACATCTTTAAACATGTATATGCATGTATCTCTATGTTAAAGCCCTTTGTCTGCCTTTTTTTTTAACAACTAAAACCTTGTATCTTTGAGTCCTTATAACTTTTGTGTGCAATATTTTTTTTTTTGTGAAACAGATAACCACAGCTCTGAGGACGCTGTAACCCAATGGGCGTTAACCTGAATTGTGCTCAAGAGATTGCGTTTATTTTCAACTTGTAATACCAGTGCAATTTAACCTGTGCACAAATGATAAAGAAAACCCGATATCGATTGTGTGCAATTGTTTGCACTCCACTTGTAATCTGGCCCTAAGTAGTCATTTAATTTAATATAAAACAAATACCTAATATTCGGCTATATTACAAGTGTTGCGCTAGCTGCAGCGCAAGTGGGGTATGATTTTTGTTAGGCTCCCGCAAGCGTTTTCAGCCTCGCTAGCCTCACCAATCCTTATGTTATTAAAATAATATTTAACCCCTTAACGACCAAGGACGTAAGCCACACGTCCTCAAAAAAATACAGTTAATGACCGAGGACGTGTGGCGTACGTCCTTGGTCTGGAAAGCAGCTGGAAGCGATCCTGCTCGCTTCCAGCTGCTTTCCGGTTATTGCAGTGATGCCTCGATATCGAGGCATCCTGCAATAACCCCCCTTGGCCATCCGATGCAGAGAGAGCCACTCTGTGGCCCTCTCTGCACCGGACATTGGTGGCCGGTATCGTTGGTGGGTGGGAGCAAGTCTGGGAGGCGGGTGGGCGGCCATCGATGTGCCGGGTGGAGTGGAGGGGAGCGGGATCGGGTACGGGACATACGGGGGGCGCGCACGGGAGCGCGCGCGTGCACGGGGGGCGGCGGGCGGGCGCGTGCACGGGGTGGGAGCGGGAGGGAACCGCTACACTGCAGAAAAATAAAGTTAAGAAAAGTTTAAAAAAAAACAAATAAAAAAATAATAATGCTCATCTAAGGGTTCCTGAAGGGGTGGGGGGTTGGTCTTGGGGGGGGGGAAGCTACACTACAGAAAAGGGCAAAAAAACCCCCAAAAATCATACTTTTTTTTACTAAACTGGGTACTGGCAGACAGCTGCCAGTACCCAAGATGGCGCCCATTAAGGCAGAGGGGGAGGATTAGAAAGCTGCTTGGTGGGGGATCAGTGAGGTTAGGGGCTAAGGGGGGATCCTACACAGCAGCATATGTAAATATGCCAAAAAAAAAAAAAAGCCAAAATATAGCTTTTATTTTAGTACTGGCAGAGTTTCTGCCAGTACTTAAGATGGCGGGGATAATTGTGGGGTGGGGGAGGGAAGAGAGCTGTTTGGGAGGGATCAGGGGGTCTGATGTTTTAGGTGGGAGGCTGAGCTCTACACTAAAGCTAAAATTAACCCTGCAAGCTCCCTACAAGCTACATAATTAACCCCATCACTGCTAGCCATAATACACGTGTGATGCGCAGCGGCATTTGGCGGCCTTCTTATTACCACAAAGCAATGCCAAAGCCATATATGTCTGCTATTTCTGAATAAAGGGGATCCCAGAGAAGCATTTACAACCATTTGTGCCATAATTGCACAAGCTGTTTGTAAATGATTTCAGTGAGAAACCTAAAATTGTGAAAAATTTAACGTTTTTTTTAATTTGATCGCATTTGGCGGTGAAATGGTGGCATGAAATATACCAAAATTGGCCTAGATCAATACTTTGGGTTGTCTACTACACTACACTAAAGCTAAAATTACCCCTAAAAGCTCCCTACATGCTCTCTAATTAACCCCTTCACTGCTGGGCATAATACACGTGTAGTGCGCAGTGGCATTTAGCAGCCTTCTAATTACCAAAAAGCAATGCCAAAGCCATATATGTCTGCTATTTCTGAACAAAGGGGATCCCAGAGAATAATTTACAATAATTTAAGCCATAATTGCACAAGCTGTTTGTAAATAATTTCAGTGAGAAACCAAAAGATTGTGAAAAAATTAGTGAAAAAGTGAACAATTTTTTGTATTTAATCGCATTTGGCGGTGAAATAGTGGCATGAAATATACCAAAATGGGCCTAGATCAATACTTTGGGATGTCTACTAAAAAAAAATATATACATGTCAATGGATATTCAGAGATTCCTGAAAGATTTTAGTGTTCTAATGTAACTAGCGCTAATTTTGAAAAATAATGGTTTGGAAATAGCAAAGTGCTATTTGTATTTATGGCCCTATAACTTACAAAAAAAGCAAAGAAGATGTAAACATTGGGTATTTCTAAACTCAGGACAAAATTTAGAAACTATTTAGCATGGGTGTTTTTTGGTGGTTGTAGATGTGTAACAGATTTTGGGGGTCAAAGTTAGAAAAAGTGTGTTTTTTTTCCATTTTTTCCTCATATTTTATAATTTTTTTTATAGAAAATTATAAGATATGATGAAAATAATGGTATTTTTAGAAAGTCCATTTAATGGCGAGAAAAATGGTATATAATATGTGTGGGTGCAGTAAATGAGTAAGAGGAAAATTACAGCTAAACACAAACACCGCATAAATGTAAAAATAGCCTTTGTCCCAAACGGACAAAAAATGGAAAAGTGCTGTGGTCATTAAGGGGTTAATAACATAAGGATTGGTGAGGCTAGCAAGGCTGAAAACGCTTGCAGGAGCATAACAAAAATCATACCGCACTTGCGCTGCAGCTAGCGCAACACTTGTAATATAGCCGTTTGTGGGCAACTAATACTCGAAAAAAAGACGTTTTTTAATATTCCAATTTTTTGGATTTGGTGAGGTTTTGGTCTAGAAACAAGGTAAACAGTACGGGATATAATATTCTTGCAATAAAAAATGGCTGCTGCTTTTAAACATTTTGCACACTGTAAAACATGTTTCTTGAAAAGGTGCAATTTCTTCCACTGAATTCAACGAGCAGCTTCTTTCACGCAAAACTGTAATATCTCACTGTACCGACCACATTCCTGCAATTCTAGTAGGAACAGAGAGAAATTATAGATTAGCGCTAAAAAAGATCTAAGAAAAAGGCTCAATACAGAAACCTCCGGAAAAAGTTTAAAACCTTATAGGAAAGAAGAACCCTGAAGGAAAACATTGAAGAAAGGGTTCTGTGACCCCCATGGAGGCCAAGTGAAAGGGTCATATGGGGGTCAGTGGGTTGGGCCTTATGACGGTAGGCATTGGAAGGTAACAGAGCGTGGCATTCCGGGATTAGAACGTGCAAGGAGAAGCTGCTGCTTTCCTGTGCACAGCTGGATGGCGGGACCTGGTGAACGGCAGGTGGATCTTACCTGTCCTGCTGTGGCGGTTTTCCGGAGCTGTTATTCTCGGCAGGTAGTGCTGATCAAGGGAGGACCGGGAGCAGCGGATGGCGGCCAGGAGGCGCAAGAAGAAGCTGCTGCTTCTCCTTGCACGGCTTATTTCCCGGATCAGTGTCACGACAGAGGGCTCATTCCTGTCTTTTGGCGGCTTTGCAGGAATAGCATCACGGCGGTGGGCTTAGGAGCGGTAGCTGTCTGCCATGAGGTGGGGCTGAGGTAGGCCCGCTACTGTGAAGTTGTCGCATGGGACTGGAGAAAGCAGGAGGGCTGCTGTCAGTGGAGGTGGTGTCCGGAGCAGATGGTAAGCGTTAGGGGCAGGGGGTACAGGACCTTGTCAGGGAAAGTACACAGGGGAGGCCTGTCAGCCCGGATGGTGTGAGCGGAACAGCCGGTGTGGGGATGCAGGTGGCCTGAGAGGCCTGCGAGGCGGGACCTGGTGCGAACGGCTCTCAGAAAAGGTGGGTGGTGGAGAGCGGAGTGTGTGGGGCTTCCGTGTGCCTTCCCCGGTACCTTCTGGAGCGGTAATGGGCAGGCCTGGTCCAAGGAATTTTTTCAGCTTGCTGGTAGTAACTGCACGTGGAGCGGGTGGGTAAGGGCCCTTGGGCATAGGCCGAGTTAGAGGGTTGGTCGGTAGGCGGGGAGGCCAGAGCTGGGCAATAGTTGCGGGAGGAGAGAACATGGCCGGGGCAAGTGAGGTTGGTTAGGTTTGGGCCATAGTGGCTTGGGAGCCTGACGGCTTTAGGTGGCGGTTTAACAGGGGTAGGTCAGGGGTGCTAGTCAGAACAGCCCGGTGTTTTTCGATGAGGCCTGCAGTTAGTCAGTGTGGTGAGAGTAAGCGGCAGGTTAGGGAGGTCAGGGGGGTATTGTAGTGTGGGAGTTATTGTTGCCTGTTTCACGGTTTGCAGGTATTTTAACCAGGTGGGTTTAAGGCCTTTAGCTAATTGTATTATCATTTTCTGGTAATTATTCCCTGGTTTATTCTTTCGGTTAACAAACAATGGTACCAATTTTCCTAGAGGTTCAAAAGCTAAAGATAGATATGGCATCACAGAAACAGGGCTGGGGAGGGGGGGTCCTTTCCTCTCAGAGTACCATCTAGTCTTGGGGAGCAGGGTAGTGGCCCTTGGGGCTTTGTTAGGGGGTTGTACTTCTTGCTGGTTATGTTGGGTGGTTTTGGATGGGATCTGGGGGACAGGCTGGGGTAGTTTTGGGGAGATTAGGGACCCAGTGGGAGACATGGGTTTGACTGGCGAGGATTAGTATGCCAGGGCTCTGGGATTGCCAGGGTAGCATGGGGAAGCGGGTTAGGGATTCGGGTTAGGCCAGGGGGTGTGCAATGCCCATAGCAGCTGGGGTGGGTGGGTTTCAGGAGAGGATGTGGAACTTGGTGGGAACTACCGACGGCTGTTCAGGAGCAAAGCGGCTGGCGGCCAGGTATGGGTCCCAGCCACCACCGAGGAGGTTGCTCATGTCTTTTGTCAGGTGGTAGTTGCAGTTCGATGGGACTAAGCGGATAATGGGGTAAAGTTCATCCCCGTGCTACGTGGGCAGGAGCTTTTCCTGGGGGCTACCTTGCGGGTAGCTGGCAGCGGTCCGGGAGCGTTACGGCTGGTGACCAGGTAAAAGTCCCAGCTACCGCAGGGAAGGTTGTGGCAATATTCTAGGATGACATGGGAGATGAGTAATTGGTTAGAGGAGGTAAAGGGGCCCCTCTGAACAACACTTTGCAGATGGTGATGAGGTACCGGATAAGGAAGTAGGGGTTGATGTTGGGGTTGCAGAGGGTTAGCCCCTGCGTGGTCCTGTATAAGTGGGACATTCCCCTATACAATTAAGGGGCACGGTATTTCCATAGGTGTTTGGTTGCTGGGGTAGTGGGGTAGGTGGTTGAGGAGCGCCATATTTGCTTATTTTAGTGGGAGGTAAGTTTTTATGGCGTATGCATGTTGATTTGGGGTTGCTTTTGGTGCGCATTCTAGTCTGTATCCTTGCAGTTTGCTTTGCATGCATTGTCGACTTCACAGGGCGGTTGCGATGTGTCTTGGGTGTTGTATTGTGGCAAGAGGTTGTGATTGAATCCTGCGTTTCCGGGGGTCTCCTCTTGCAGGCCCCCCGGTTTGGGCTAGTGGTTAGCGTAGCGGCCCCATTGGCGGGAGTTTGTGAGCTGGAATCCAGGGGTCGAGGCTGTGAATTCTTCACACACTGGTGTTCCTAGTGAGTAACTCTGCTGTTTGTGGATTCTAGGTGGTGAGTGGTTTTTCAACAGGTGGGTATCCTTAGGTGTATCTTTGCGTGGAGGTGTTGGTTATTTATCTATTTCTATGTGTGTTTGGCAGTGTAAAATGGTGCCTTGGTGGTTTAGTGTAGGTTTGCTTGGTTTTGGGTACTGGACCAGTAATTCCAGTTGATTTGGATGATCTCAAAATGCGGAATAACAAGGTGTTCAATAGCGTTGTCCCTGAATTTTGAAGGTGTAGTTGATTTCATAGCTATTCCAGGTTTGTGTTTCCCCTCCCCCGGCGGAATGTTATAGCAATATACTACTCACGTAGGTATACTCATATGGTTTGCGGTGCTTTGTCCATGCTCAGTAGGAGCCGGTGGCTTGTAAAGGAAAATGTGAAAGACTATGCGCGTTGCAATGGAAATAATGTGGAGAGTCCGGAGGAGTGTCATGCTCTTCCTGAGTAAAATTAAAAAAAAAAAAAATACATAAAGGAGTAAATAATAATATGACTTGAGTTTTATAACTCGGGGGGTTCGGTTTGTTTGTATGGTCGTTTATGTGTGGGAGGGGAATTAGGTTTTGGTCGGAGTTATGGTGCATGGTTCTGGGTAGTTGGGAGGCATTTGTTCCGTTAAAGCTCCCTGTGTGTTTCTGGGATCATTTACTTTGAGTGGCTGTGGCTTGCCTGGTGCCTGTTTGGTTTTGTACCTCCTCTATCTTCCATTTTCCTATTGGTTAATAAATTAAAAAAAAAAAAAAAAAAATTCTGCTTGTGATTGGTTTCACCCCTTCTTGTCGTTTTCTGGCCTTTGGTTTTCTTTTGCACTCTTGGATGGTTGTCCATCCCCCCTCAATTTAATATAATTTTGCCCCCCCCCCTGCATCTGGCTCTTAATAAAGCTTGGGCTGGGGATTTATGCATATGGGAGTGGGTCTGTTTTATTGGGGGTGATTTATGATCAAGTGTGTTGGTCGTTGTTAGGCCGTGGTTTGATGTGTGTATCTATTTCCGTATTCTATCGTGTGTGGATATGTGTATATATAGGTATATATTTATTTATGGGTCCATGGGGAATGGTGTGTTTATTCGGATTTGCAGGTTTTATATATTGGTGGTATTTTTGGTCCGCCTGTTTATCCTGTATATGTGTTCAGGTTTTGGCAACGGGATGGGGATTGATTTGGTTGAGGAGGTGTCTGGTGGAGCTTCCCTTTAGGGGAATGTGGTTTTGGTCTGGGGGGTGGGGGTTGGATATTTTGGGTAGGTCAGTTTGGGGGGTCCTGGGGTTTACGGAGCAGTCCTTTTTACCAGATCTTGGTGCGGTTGTCATTTTGGCCTTTCGCAGCGGCTGGAGGTTGAAGTAGCAATTCCGGAGTATTGGTGCGTTTCTGGGTTCAGGGGCGTTGGCCTGATTGTTATTTGGTAGTTGGGTTACCGTTCATGCGGGACGGTGACAGGTTGGTCAGGTTGTTCCCGGCCCCTTGGGAGTTTTTCAGTTGATTTCATGAGGTTAGAATCACGGAGGGGGGTTCTGCTAACTCCGGAGTTGGGAGCAATTTGGTATGGTTTGAAGTTTTTTATGGTTCTTGGTGTGTTTCTTCCCGTATCGGGTCTCGGGGATCCTTGGCTCGGTGAGGGCCGATGCTAACCCTTTGATTATCCTATGGTGTGGAGTCAATTTATAGGGCGATTTGGGGGTAGGGGATGTTTGCCGATTGGTGAGAGAACACCAATTATGTCTGTTTCATTTGTTGCATTGGGGACAGAGCTAGAGGCTTCTGGAGGGCATATGCTGGGAACAGTTGGTTGGGTTGGGGGTCTAGTGGGGTACGGGAGTCTTGTGGTGGTCCCCAATGGGTAGTCCTGGGTGATGGGGACCGGGAGTTGCAAAATTTGGGATTCGGCAAGGGGAGCTGACGCTCTCGTTTGATGGCTGGTGAGGCCTTGATTTATACTCTTTCAAGAGTGTTGGCGGAGAATGTTGGGTTTTGCCTCCCCCCTTTTTGAAGAGACTTCTGCTCTGTTTATGTTTTTTTTTTGGAAATTGCGGAGAGGACCCGCGTGGTGGTTGTGGGCGGGTTATAAGAGAACACTGAGTAGATAGATAAGTAGTTGGTAACCACTTTAGTTCCCGAGGGATTATGATTTGATGCCCTATATGGGGAGAGTAGGGATTTGATTGTCGTTGGGGGGCGTAGGGTTGAGTAGTTCCGGTGGGCAATGGGCGTTTGGGTTGGCTTTGGTATTTTGGCTTGTTGGTGGTTCCGTCGGGGTAATATGCATGGGTGGTTATCACGTTCGCCTAACATGCGAAAGGTCCCCGGTCCGGAACAGGGCAGATACACTTATTTGAGAAGAGAAGTCTGTGGTGTAGTGGTTAGTACTGCTGCCGCTGGAGCCGAAGAGTGAGGGTTCAAAACCAGTGGTGGATGTTTGCTTGCATTTTATGTTCTGTCATAGCTTAGTGGTTTGCATGACTGACTTGCAAGTAGATGGTCTAGAGTTTGAATCTACCCATGGGTGTTGTTTAATTATTCACATGTTCATGTTGTTTGGGGCTTATGCAATTCAGTGTGGAAGTGGTTTTAAATTATAAAAAAAAAAAAAAAAAAAAAAAAGTGGGGTGGTTTTTGGGTAGCAGTGGTGGTAGATTGGATGTGGAATTTAGTGTTGGTGTTGGGTATTTAGTTGCTTGGGGACTTTCATCTTTTGAATTGGAGTTGGATTTTGGGGTTGGGCTTAAAATGAATCGGATTGTTTGAGCCGGGTAGTTTATTGGTTCCCTAGAGGAGTAACGGGTTAGGGAGCTCTCAGTTTGGTGGTTAAATTGGGTATGTTTAGTCCCAAGGGGATGTTGGGGTGGATTCCAATGTGGTTTACCCCGGTGGGGGGTATCCTAGCGGTTGTTGGTGGGCAGCTTCCGCCTTATCGTGGGGTTACAAGGCCGTTGTGGCGGTGCTCGACATGGTGTCGTGCTGTGGCGGGGGGTGCTTGCCTATTTGTGGTGGTTTGGATCAGAGTGGATTGTTGGTACCTCCTGTTTGATTGGCAGGGGAGAATTTTATACAAGGGGGCGTGCCCTTCTTAGTGGTAAGATCGGCACGCATGGTGGATGGGCAGGCACCCTGGGGTTTTTATGGAAATGTTTAACTGATTATTCGGTAATGTTATGGTTATATTACTTATGGTGTTTAATAAAGCAAGCTGCGGCCTTTGTAACCCCACCTTTTTGTGTCATGCGTTATTTAAACGGAACGAAAGTGCCTAGTATGGGGGTCAAGAAGAACCCTGAAGGAAAACATTGAAGAAAGGGTTCTGTGACCCCCATGGAGGCCAAGTGAAAGGGTCATATGGGGGTCAGTGGGTTGGGCCTTATGACGGTAGGCATTGGAAGGTAACAGAGCGTGGCATTCCGGGATTAGAACGTGCAAGGAGAAGCTGCTGCTTTCCTGTGCACAGCTGGATGGCGGGACCTGGTGAACGGCAGGTGGATCTTACCTGTCCTGCTGTGGCGGTTTTCCGGAGCTGTTATTCTCGGCAGGTAGTGCTGATCAAGGGAGGACCGGGAGCAGCGGATGGCGGCCAGGAGGCGCAAGAAGAAGCTCCCGCCCTCCCTCCCCTTTTTTCTGTGTGGTTGATCTGGATGTCGCAGCTTGGGTGGTTGCGGGGGTGCTTGCCTATTTGTGGTGGTTTGGATCAGAGTGGATTGTTGGTACCTCCTGTTTGATTGGCAGGGGAGAATTTTATACAAGGGGGCGTGCCCTTCTTAGTGGTAAGATCGGCACGCATGGTGGATGGGCAGGCACCCTGGGGTTTTTATGGAAATGTTTAACTGATTATTCGGTAATGTTATGGTTATATTACTTATGGTGTTTAATAAAGCAAGCTGCGGCCTTTGTAACCCCACCTTTTTGTGTCATGCGTTATTTAAACGGAACGAAAGTGCCTAGTATGGGGGTCAATTATCTCACTATAGGCAGTGCCTACACTGATAATTTCTAAGTGCTGATTTTGCAAGAAAACAAGTAAGTTGTTTGCTGTTTTTAACAGTAAATACGTTTAACCTTTTACTTAAATTGGTACAAACAGTAATGATATAGGATGTCTGTGGCATAAGAGCTTATTTAATTTTACATTATGTAGAATTTAGACGTTATAGTGATCTGAAATAACTATTGTAATTTAACTTTTATGATGTTTTTGTAAAGCAACATAATCAGAAACATAAAACTTGATTTTACCTTACAGAAAAAAACTGATGAACTGATCAAAGTACACAAAACTATTGACCTACCCTGCTTATATTGTCCTTAAAAGTGGACTTATCTAAATTATAGAGAGCCTATGGCACTTCCATGCTAATAAAAACATCTTACTATAAAAAATTTAAATGTAGAAGCTTGGGAAATAAAACAAATAATTAGAGTTAAAATAGTTTATTTGCACTTTAAGGGTATATAAATGTGCAAAAAGAAAAGTAATATATTAGAACATTGTATTATTAAACTGTTGCTTGCATAATACAATGGGGCCGAATTATCAAGCTCCGAATGGAGCTTGATGCCCCTGTTTCCGCGCGAGACTTCAGGCTCCCCGGAAACAGCAGTTATGAAGCGGCGGTCTAAAGACCGCTGCTCCATAACTTGTCCCCCTGCTCTGAGGCTGCGGACATCAATCTGCCCGATCCTATACGATCGGACTGATTGACACCCCCTGCTAGCTGCCGCAAATCTGCAGGTGGCAGCATTGCACAAGCTGTTAAACATACAAGAACTGCTTGTGCAATGACATTATACGCTACATCGTACCATGTCTGCTAGCACTTTCATAAATCGGCCTCAATGTGTTTAACCCGTGCAAGGTCAGCTTTAGAGCAGTAATGCACTACTAACTGAAGCTAACTGAACACATCTGATCAGCCCATTACAACACATCTGGTGAGCTCATTACAAGAAACAAATTAATGTAGCCACCAAACACCAGCTAGCTCCTAGCAGTGTAGGATATGATTGGGTACATGCTATTTTTCAACAAAGGATTTAAAGAAAACAAATTAATTAGAAAATGCGTTTAAAACGTTTCTTAAAATGACACGCTGTATTTGAAACATGAAAGTTTATTTTTTACTTTCCTATCCCTTTAACTGCAAACAAATCCCAAGGAAAGATACACATTTAGAACATATTTCACTAGTGTCTAACATGAACCCAATGTCTTTTTGTGATGTCATTATGAAATATAAAATACTAATGAAATAATCGGTCTGAGAGCACCTGACTCATGTAGTGAGGGTCTCAGGCTCAAATCCACCTCAAGAGATAACGTCTTTTTAAATAGTCATATAGTAGAACTCAAACAAAATATATTAATCCTACAAAATGATTCACAACATATATAGCTTAAGCTTAAGTGACTGCATGACATGTCAAGAAAGCATTTGATTTCAGTACCCTTTACCTCAACCCACAATGCATTGCAGCCAATAAGTACATTTTATTTATCATACTAAAATAAAAAAAGGGACATGAAACCCAAAATGTTTCTTTCATGATTCAGATGGAGAATATAGTTTTAAACAACATTCCAATTTACTTATAGAATGTAATTTGCTTCATTATTTAGATATCCTTTATTGAAGAAAAGCAATGCACATGGGTGAGCCAATCTCATGAGGCATCTATTTGCAGCCACCAATCATCATCTACTGAGCCTATTTAGATATGCTTTTCAACACAAGATATCTAGAGAATTAATCTAATTAGATAATAGAAGTAAATTGGAAAGTTGTTTAAAATTGCATGCTCTTTCTAAACCATGAAAGAAAAAATTTGTGGGTTTCATGTCCCTTTAAATTACCAGAATTTAGGTAATTACTCACTTGTAAAACATAGAGTGAATCGTGATGTTGGTAATCAGTAATAAAACAAATTTGAAATACAATTATTATCATTATTCATATGTAAAATTCTGTACCACTGGAAATATGCACAATATATCCCCCCTAAAAAAGTATTTTTTGTTGTTGAATGAATAGTTCCTTAGGTATTAAATATGTATTATACTAATAACCAATCACTATTTGACTTTAACTGACCATTAAAAAATTATAATGTGATCTGTGCGAGTAGCACATATTTGCAGGCATTTTAGCAGAAATGGTGAACATTCCACAAAAAGTCCCCAAAAGACTGAATTTATATTTTTCCCCACTTCTAGCCCTTCCTGCTACATCTGCTACAATATCCATATCTGAAAAAGTAAAGATCTGAGGACACCATCGTGAATAGTCATTCAAAGCAATTATTGCGTAAATATAATAATTCTAGAATTAGCCTTTACTAGAACTTCCATTATGAAGTCAAATATTCCTTAGTGCAATAAATGTTGAGATGTACATTTTAACCTCGGAGCAGCAAGTAAAAGCATTGTTTTAGAATTTGCAAATGACTGGATTTTGCTCTGCATGTAGCAGGAAAAGTAATGATGATCGGTCCAGAGAACACTCAACAGAGGTCAATGAATGTATTAACTCAAACACTTCAACTGCAAGTCTATGTCATTAGAAAAGAGGACGTGATACAAGCTAGAAACATTCACTTGCAGCCTGTCATCAATGCATTGAAACAGAGCAATTGTTATCTGATTTACAAGGAACCTCTTGAGCAGTGTTTCAATGCTTTTTGTAAGATCTAATCATAAAGGAGTAGTTGAAAAGTAAATGGATTTTCTCTCTGGAAAAATGAAATAATTAGTACTAAGATTTGGAAACATTTTTCTTTTTCATTTCTCCCTTTTATTTAAAAGCTACTATACATCTCAAAAGGGACACACGATCATTGAAATATTTTTCATCTCCAGAAAAAAAAACTCACACGAGAATACAAAACTGATTTTATATCTTCAAGTTTTCTTGTTTTGTGTTAATAACCATTGAGATTTGTATAGAAGCAAATAATTTGTCAAACTACATCTTCACTTTTTTTTTTAAGTGATGCAACAAAAACAATATATATAAATCAAGGTAAACAAAAGCCACATAGAAATCCACATAAAATACATTTTAAAATTAAATGTAACATAAAAATGCAATTTAAAAACTCACGGCTAGATTTAGAGTTTGGCGTTAGCCGTCAAAACCAGCGTTCAGGGCTCCTAATGCTGGTTTTGGGCTACCGCTGGTATTTAGAGTCAGTCAGGAAAGGGTCTAACGCTCACTTTGCAGCCGCGACTTTTCCATACCGCAGATCCCCTTAAGTCAATTGCGTATCCTATCTTTTAAATGGGATCTTTCTAACGCCGGTATTTAGAGTCGTGGCTGAAGTGAGCGTTAGAAATCTAACGACAAAACTCCAGCCGCAGCAAAAAGCAAGGAATTAAGAGCTTTCTGGGCTAACGCCGGTTCATAAAGCTCTTAACTACTGTGCTCTAAAGTACACTAACACCCATAAACTACCTATGTACCCCTAAACCGAGGTCCCCCCACATTGCCGCCACTCTATTAAAAAGTTTTAACCCCTAATCTGCCGACCGCACACAGCCACCACCTACGTTATCCCTATGTACCCCTAATCTGCTGCCCCTAACACCACCGACCCCTATATTATATTCATTAATCCCTAATCTGCCGCCCCCAACGTCGCCTCCACCTACCTACAATTATTAACCCCTAATCTGCTGACCGGACCTTACCGCTATTCTAATAAATGTATTAACCCCTAAAGCTAAGTCTAACCCTAACACTAAAACCCCCCTAAATTAAATATAATTTAAATCTAACGAAATAAATTAACTCTTATTAAATAAATTATTCCTATTTAAAGCTAAATACTTACCTGTAAAATAAATCCTAATATAGCTACAATATAAATTATAATTATATTGTAGCTATTTTAGGATTAATATTTATTTTACAGGCAACTTTGTATTTATTTTAACTAGGTACAATAGCTATTAAATAGTTCATAACTATTTAATAGTTACCTAGTTAAATTAATTACAAAATTACCTGTAAAATAAATCCTAACCTAAGTTACAATTAAACCTAACACTACACTATCAATAAATGAATTAAATAAAATACCTACAATTATCTACAATTAAACCTAACACTACACTATCAATAAATGAATTAAATACAATACCTACAAATAAATACAATTAAATAAACTAACTAAAGTACAAAAAATAAAAAAAGAACTGTTACAAAAAATAAAAAATATTTACAAACATTATAAAAAATTTACAACAATTTTAAGCTAATTACACCTACTCTAAGCCCCCTAATAAAATAACAAAGCCCCCCAAAATAAAAAAATGCCCTACCCTATTCTAAAATAAAAAAGCTCTTTTGCCTTACCAGACCGGTAGACATCTTCATCCACGCGGCATCTTCTATCTTCTTCCATCCGTCGACGAGCGGCTCCATCTTCAAGACCTCCGGCACGGATCCATCCTCTTCTTCTGACGTCCTAACACAGAATGAAGGTTCCTTTAAGGGACGTCATCCAAGATGGCGTCCCTCGAATTCTGATTGGCTGATAAGATTGTTCCGATCAGCCAATAGAATGCGAGCTCAATCTGATTGGCTGATCCAATCAGCCAATCGGATTGAACAATCGGATTGAACTTGAATCTAATTGGCTGATTCCATCAGCCAATCAGAATTTTCCTACCTTAATTCCGATTGGCTGATAGAATTCTATCAGCCAATCGGAATTAAAGGAACCTTCATTCTGTGTTAGGACGTTGGAAGAAGAGGATGGATCCTCGCCGGAGGTCTTGAAGATGGAGCCGCTAGTCGACGGATGGAAGAAGAAAGAAGATGCCGCTTGGATGAAGATGTCTACCGGTCCGGATCTCCTCTTCTGCCTGGATAGGATGAAGACTTCAGCCCCGATGATGGACCTCTTCAGCCGCAGCTTGGATCAAGACTTCAGCCGGAGGATGGACGTCTTCAGCCCCCGCTTGGGCTTGGATGAAGACTTCGGAGCCTGGACCGATCGGTGATACCCGGCGTGGTGAAGATAAGGTAGGAAGATCTTCAGGGGCTTAGTGTTAGGTTTATTTAAGGGGGGTTTGGGTTAGATTAGGGGTATGTGGGTGGTGGGTTGTAATGTTGGGGGGGGGGTATTGTATGTTTTTTTTTTACAGGCAAAAGAGCTGAATTCTTTCGGGCATGCCCCGCAAAAGGCTGGTAAGGTAAAAGAGCTTTTCTATTTGTATTTTAGAATAGGGTAGGGCATTTTTTTTATTTTGGGGAGCTTTGTTATTTTATTAGGGGACTTAGAGTAGGTGTAATTAGCTTAAAATTGTTGTAAAATGTTTATAATGTTTGTAAATATTTTTTTATTTTTTGTACTTTAGTTAGTTTAGTTAATTGTATTTATTTGTAGGTATTGTATTTAATTAATGTATTGATGGTGTAGTGTTAGGTTTAATTGTAGATAATTGTAGGTATTTTATTTAATTCATTTATTGATAGTGTAGTGTTAGGTTTAATTGTAACTTAGGTTAGGATTTATTTTACAGGTAATTTTGTAATTATTTTAACTAGGTAACTATTAAATAGTTATGAACTATTTAATAGCTATTGTACCAGGTTAAAATAAATGCAAAGTTGCCTGTAAAATAAATATTAATCCTAAAATAGCTATAATATAATTATAATTTATATTGTAGCTATATTAGGATTTATTTTACAGGTAAGTATTTAGCTTTAAATAGGAATAATTTTTTTAATAAGGGTTAATTTATTTCGATAGATTTAAATTATATTTAATTTAGGGGGGTGTTAGTGTTAGACTTAGCTTTAGGGGTTAATACATTTATTAGAGTAGCGGTGAGGTCCGTTAATAATTTAGCTCTGTATAACACTAAATTCAACATGTCATCAAGGGGTTAACTTTTGTTTTTAATTACAATTAGAGTGTATTGTTCCTTTAAATAGGAGTAACAGTGGCGGCAACAACATAGCAGTGAACAAGTGTGCTGGAGACACACGAAACATGTCTGCTGTGCTGCACTGTTACCCCTTTTTGCCAGTGTATGCTTTTGTCTAGAGCTATGGCTCTCTTTTGTTTTTAGTGCACACAATAAATTTCACTTTTACCTTTTTGTACTGTCCCCGGCTTTGTTATTTGGGAACAAGTAGGTTTGTAGCCCTTCAGCCGCAACTTATCTTTGCATCTTTGTACTTGGTTGCGCCCCTGACAGAGGCGTGTCGGCTGGGCTCCCTACTTCCGGATTCAACATACCAGGCTGCACGGAGCAGCGGAACGGACGCCACACATGGACATGCTGAAGCGACGCTGCTCAGTGAAACGGACCACAAACCCCACAGGAACGGTAAGCGCCACATTTGTGAATCTTCTAAATGAGGAAGTAGTTGTATAAGTAGCTTACATGTTCATCACACAGAATAATAGATAATCAGATAATGACAAACTCTACCCAAACCAATAAAGTTTTCCTGTGGATAATTATGTAATATTATAACCTGAAGGGTGTCAAACTTTTTTTTTTTAGCATTAAAACTACTAGCTATGCTATGGATTTAAGAAGGTATAGGATCTCTGATGCATTAAGGTGCTTTGAGCTTTTAAGTTCTGACAGAAGATTAAATAAAAGTGTCAGTAAAGTCAAATTTAAACTTTCATGATTTAAATACAATATGTTATTTTAAACAACTTTACAATTATGAAATTTGCTTTAATTTCTTAGTAAAATTGGTTGAAGAGTAAAATTAGGTAGGCTTCTAGGAGCTCAGGAGCGTTCATGTGTCTTTAGCACTATATAAGCTAGATTACAAGTGAAGCAGTAATTACCACTCTCGCTAGATTGTCTTCCTACAAAATATCTTCAGGTTTAATTTGGTCCCTTAAGCAAAAATCATGATGAAAGCAAATATGAAACAGCTATATGAAACATAATTTTACTAACAGGGGCCCTGAGAGCCATCCAGAAGCATTATTTCACAGCACATTATCATCTCAAACATACTAGTTAGTCACTTCTAAGGCCCACTATAGGTACAAAACCCACAGAACTAGAGATAAATATGAATAGGAGTTTTGCACTCCACTAAGGGTGTAACAGTAGCAGTATATGTGTTGAGAACAACAATTTTGTAAATCTCACATGAGACTCAAAGAACCAATATCCAATCCACAGACTCTTGTATTACTTAGAATAATGATAAGAGATAAACATAGAGTAGCAGGTATTAGGGAAACAGTATTCATGTCTTTCTATTTCTAGTAATAAAAATGTAGTAGGTGATAAGGGTACTCTTTTTTGAGTTGTTTAGATCTTGGGGCCAAAGGCTGCCACTCTGGGGCAGCATATCAAGACTGTAGAGAAGTGTTTGTTTGAGTGGAGGCTGGAAATACTAAAAAGAAACCCCATCTTTGGAGCAGGTTTTTAGCTTGTTGTGGAGTGGTGGCTACATACTGCTGTCATTTCTGGTGATAAACAGGTGGACAGGAAAACACCATCTATATCTGAGGCAATGGTATCTTAGAATTTTAGTACAGACTGCATAACTTATATGGAGTTGTAGAGTATGTGGAGATACATCAGGGAAAGCTTGTAGGCCCTCAAATGTAATAGTAAGTGAGGGCCCTTAGTTAATGTCTAGAAAAGCTTCTCTCTGAAGGTGTAAAAATGTAGCCTACACCTCAAGGCTTTTAATTATCACTTGATCATGGTCTGAGGGCTCTGTTTTAAATATGAATATTAGCTACATTTTCCAAAATATGTGCAAAGATGGTGTTTTGATGAAGTCTTGTGAAAATCCTTCCAGTCCCTGGGGCTCAACTGACCCATGGGTGCCTCTGATCCTGATGTTATATATATACAGTATGTTAGGAACATAATGCAATCATACTTCCTCTGAGGAAGGCAAACACTCCCCGAAAATGTTCACAATAAATGTTCCTAACATTTATAATGTTTATATACATATATATATATATATATATATATATATATATATATATATATAAAAATATATGTGTGTATATATATATATTCTGGTTGTGGGATCCAAGCACTCACTGTAAGTGGAATTGCCTGGGTGCTATGGTAGATAGGTAGAAACTTTTGTGTAGAGAAGAGGCACACTCAGGGCTTAGTTCACATGAATTTTATTAATAATTCATTAATTCAGTCAACGTTTCGGTCCTCACAGGGACCTTTGTCAAGACTGTTTTAAGTAAGAAAATACAAAAAAATGAAAAAAGAAAAAACAATTAGTTCCACAAAGGGTAGAACACGCCACTAGACAAGGTTAGGTAATACAGAACATATTTCCTATCAACAAACACAGAAGAGATTAACAATGAGAGAAAAAAATCACAAAAAATAGAAACAATAGAATAAAAATAAACAAAGTGAAAAATTGATTCCAAGAAAAGATTAAGTACATAGTAAAAACAATTTCAAGAGCTATGCATAGGAAACCCCACATGTGGTAGAAGCGTATACAAGCTAAGGTCCAGAGTCCATTTAGACAAATGTTGCACATTATAACATGCTGTTAGATTTAACAGTAAACATTTCAGTTGGTGCATGTAAAAGCAGTACACTTTGCAGATCAACCCAGGTGAGACCAAGAATAGGGTCATAAGATTCTGTGCATAGCTATTTCACTTAATATACAATTGGTACATAGATGCAAATCATTAAAGGGGCAACTGCCAAGTTAAGAACTGATAGGGTGTATCACTCTGACTGGCTAGACAGAATGCGAAAAGAACATAGCGCTTCATAAATATATTTTGAAAAAACTTGAAAGATCAAAGGAATCAATCAAAGGAGCTATAGAATTAAAGCAGGTTTAAAATCTTAAAAAACAGACTCATATCCTTACTGATGTTGCCCATACATATTCATAGATGCTTTAATGCTGGTATCGGTATGCATATATAGATACTGTGTTAGTAGCCTGTAGCAAACAAGATTGTAACTACTTTAACAAGACCCAACTTATAAACCACCCGCTGCATTAGAGAGTGTCAACTGATACTATGGGAATCAGTGTGTTGTATATGACATAGTTCAGAGACCCAAGAGGGTGAATATATGCTAGAATTGCTTCAATCAGTTAACCCATAAAGCCCAAGCGTCTGGGGCCCATGTATTTAAAGTCAGAATGACTATCTCAGTAATTGGCCGCATTAGGTTAGTGATCATGTGCCGTATCGTACTCGAGAAGTGACCAGGCGGTCACACATGAGAATCAACTTACCTCCGTGAAAGGGTGTAAAAGGCTATCAGCGGTGAGCAGATTGTGATATGCGCCACCCTTAAATACTAGGTGAACTGCCGACGTAGATGACGTCATACGGCAGGCGACTGGCTCCAGTGTTGGCTGTCATGGTTACAGTTGTAAACCAATATTGCCTATAGCACAATTTAGATAAGTGGTGCTAAATGTTGTTAAATATGCTGATTTTTCCTAGGAAATAATCCGAACATATAAAGTAAAATATACTGACATGTGTGTACAGAGTGGAGTCGCACCACACAGGAATACGGATCCTAGGGGTTAAAATAAGTGTACCCATTAGTGTAAAGTTGAGTCGCACAAAATCACAGCAGTACGGGGAATTGTCTCCTCAAATATGTTATGTTGTAGTGTCACACAGTGGTAACATGTACAGGGGTAAAGCATCAAGGTTATTAAGATGAATATTACAAGAGTACAAGGCAGACAGGGCATGTGTATGAACAGGATGAGAAGAGAGTCTGTTGGGTGTATGTTGTAGGTGCTGTGTGCATGTGCATAGATGCATCACATTGGCAAGTACGCATTATGTTGTGGGTGTCTGACTATAGCCTGTGACACACAATGTTGCAGACACTCTAAACTTATGCTATAGATAGCTTTTAATATAGTGAGAAGAACAGGAGTGTTATGCGACCCAGAGGGAGCAGATGATATTCCATAAGGGAGACAAGTGGTTACTATCTAGGAAGTCAAGCAAGAATTAAGTATACAGTATGGCATAATTAGTATGTTAGTGTAAAATGCATTACATTAATAAAATAAAGCATAATCAATGCTGGTGTTCAGTCCCTTGGGTAGTAGTGTTTCCAATCGGTGGATCCACCTTGCTTCCCTATTTAGTAATTCAAGATTTCTGTCACCACCTCTCCTTAGTGGTGGTATCCAGTCAATAAGGATTGTTCTTAGCATGGCTACTGTGTGACCCTGCTGCATAAATTGGCGTGCAACAGGTTAGTCACTATTTTTGTCCTTAATGGCCTTCCTGATAGCACTGTGGTGATTCGCTAGTCGTTCAGGAAGGACGTGATCGTCTTACCAACATAATATAGGCCATATGGACAAATGATCAGGTAGACTACAAATTCTGTTGTGCAGGTTAGTCTGTATTGTATTTGTATGGACTTTTCATTATGAGGGTGATGAAACTTCACTCCTTTTATAAAGGAGTTGCATGTGGTGCAATTCCCGTAGCTGTAGTATCCTTTCTTGGGTGTTGGTAGAAATCCTTTACGTACCACATCAGGCTCAAAGGTTGTTTTGACCAGTTTATCACAAAGATTTTTAGTTCTATTATATCCCATCCTTGGTGGTGGCTGGTTATAGAAGGGGAGGGTTGAATCTTGGTTCAAGATGAACCAGTTATTAGTTATAATCTATCGGATGAATCTGCTTGTAGGGTTAAACATAACCATCATGTTCATATGTTCTTCTTTCATCTTCTCTACAGTTCCCCTGTTGAGAATATAAGTTTGTGTCAGGTTCCAAGTGTCCTTCATGACTTGTTCAACTTCAGTTCGTTTGTTTCCTCTTTGTATAAATTTCTTGCTCATGGTTTCTAGTTTTATTTCTTTATTGCTTTTGTTGCTGTTGTTGCAGATCACTCTCATCATTTGGGATCTGATGATTCCTTTCTTGAGTGCTGGTGGGTGTAATGAGTTGGCTGTTAATAGAGAATTCCGGTCTGTTGGCTTAGAATAGAGGTTTGTATCAATTCTGATCTCTGAGTTGGCCATATCTTTGTATATCTCTATATCTAGGAAATGGATGGTATGTTTGTTGCATTCCATCTTGAATTTAACATATGGCAGTACATTATAAATTATCAATTCTGTTGAACCATTGCAGTAGTTCATCTTCACTTCACTTCCATTTACATAACAAGTCATTGTCCTTACAATAAACATATCATCTATGGACAATATCCTACGCATGCCATTCTATTAACATCATATTAATGGCTATGCTACTGTTTGGATTCTCACTGGAGCATTATATGCGAATATGATCATCCAATGTAATGTGACTAATATGATGGCCAAGTCAAACGTTCTCTAACCCTAATGGTAAACATAAGCACCATATGTTCAGCAAGATCATCCAATGAAATGCGATCAATGTGACGTACTATCAAGCAATACACCCCCTAACCTCAATAGGTAAACACGGCTTTTGCACATTCTGTCCACACACTGTGATCGATCAGACTCATCTCTTGCCCATGTATAGGAATTGAGGTAGCGTTATATGCGCTGCAGCCTAATAATTACTATAATATTATGTGTAACATTTACCAGTACTAAGATACATGAGACAAACTTAATTTGTTTTTTTTTCAGACTTGATGTCGGAACAATCAAGTGATGTATTTTTTCCTTGTTCCTTCTTTGTACAAGCTGATTTACATATGGACTTATGTCATGATCATACTACTTATATCCGTTATACACCTGGTATTTTCATTAACGTTCTCTGAGCATAACATATGTTAAATATGGTTATCCAATAAGAGTTCAACACATAACTCTCTGGCACGCCCCCTATGACTAACATCAACATATGGGAGGACGATCATCCAATCAAATTGATCTGTATGCTATATCATATTATGATGCGTCCCTGGATGACAATGATAAATACGTTTTGTTCATATATATCATAGACACTACTCGTTTTCATAGAGGAACACTGTTGCACAGTCTCATATAAACTCACCTCCTGATATCAACCAATAAGTACTGACAACAAGATAGAAATTATGTTTATCTACTAACGTTACCCACTTGATCTAACATTCTATCCACCATATGAAGTAGGGATGCATTAAGCAGCTAATCTGCCTATGGACGCAATTTATATCTGCAGTAACTATTTTTTCACAATATATCAGGTATTGGGCAATAGTATCATCTTGTAACATATGTTCCATATGATCTTCCAATGAGGGTTACACAAGTGACGTAATTGTATACAAACACGCCCATGCAAGACAATGATGCTTACGTCAGGAAGCACCACCCTCTACCTTACCCTATCATTTCCCACCCTTGTGATTGACATACTTCTAAGCCAATCATAATATCACAAATGGTAATCAGGCATACCCAATCATTGTCTGAGGAGGGTCTTACAAACTCATAAATATGACATTTCAGCAGCGGCTCACCACCCCTCTGAGGAAGCATTTTTTGTGAAATGTACGTCAGGAGTCCTCTGGGATAAGCTTTGTCTTTCCCTTTTTTAATTTGCTCACCCTCGCTGTTCTGGTAACTGCAGCAGCATAATATTACACTTGTTAAAATGAACTGTAATTTATCCCTCAGATTGTAAGGGCTTAGCTTATATTTATATTTATGCTGCCTGATATTCTAGAAAGTTGATTCCAGATTAATTTAGAACTCCAACTCAAAGGGAAGTGTTTGCGGTTGCACAGCTCACGGAACTCACAACCAAGGTCCGTCCCGGGTCTACACCTTTTTGCTATGCTTGTTTATTTTTCACTTATGCAATAAACTTGCAAAGTTTGGCATTTGAACTGAATGCGGCTCTTCTATTTTTATTGTAGAACTCCAGCTCAACCTGGGTGCAGTGTTTTTAACTCTCAGACTTTGCTCATGTATGTGTGGTTAATATATTATTTACTTAATAAATTTTAGTGTATGAATGTTTCACTACATAAGAAAAAAACTTTTTTTTAAAAAAAATATATATTTTTTCTCTGATTCTGTATGGGCTCAGTTGGCTAATTTTCTCTCTCACAGATTTGAGTTACCTATCCATATTTGTAAGTCTATTTACAATTACTTGTTAGTTGTACTTGGTCATATCTTTGTATATCTCTATATCTAGGAAATGGATGGTATGTTTGTTGTATTCCATCTTGAATTTAACATATGGCAGTAGATTATCAATTCTGTTGAACCATTGCAGTAGTTCATCTTCACTTCCATTCCAGATAAGGAAGATATCATCTATGTACCTGCTGTAAATGCTTATGTTATCCATGTTGTTTGAGTATATGAAATGTTCCTCAAACCAGGCCATGAAAAGATTGGCATATGCTGCTGCCATATTAGACCCCATTGTGGTGCCCATTTGTTGAAGATAATATTTATTCTCAAACTTGAAATAGATATGGGTCAAGCATTGATGTATAAGGTCCAAAAGGAATTAAATTGGAGGGCCGCAGTACATGGTGTCTTTAGTGAGAAATTCTTTTGTTGCCTCAATGCCTATGTTGTGTGGAATGATGGTGTATAGGCTGCTGATGTCAAGGGTCACACAAAAGCTATCTAGGTTGATGCTTGGAATGGTGCTCATTGTTGTGATCAGAGATTTGGAGTCTAATAAAAAGGATGTAATTTGTTTAACCGTCTGTTGTAAGAAGTGATAAATGTATTGAGCAATGGGTTGGAATAGAGACCCCCTTGCAGATACTATCAGTCTCCCCGTGGGTTAGTGATAGACTTGTGTATCTTAGGGACCATATAGATAATAGGACATTTAGGGTGTGATGTAGTAAGAAACTCTCTGAGTTTTTCATCAATGTACCTGTTCTGGATTGCCATGGAGATGACATCATCAACCACCCTTTTGTATAAGGTGGTTGGATTGGATGCAAGCACCTTATATACTTACACGTCTTGTAGTTGTTTTAGGAGTTCATTCCTATAGTATGTATAGTCCATTAGGACAATGACCCCCCTTGTCAGCAGGTCGTATGACAATTGATGTGTCTTCCGACAAATCTTTTAATGCTTTCCTTTGTGCAATATTGAGGTTTTGTCCTCTATTTTTGAGTTTTTTGCTGGCTTTCTCGATCTCCTATGTGCACACTTTAATGTAAGTTTTTATGGCCCGATGGGTATTGATGGGTTCAAATTTACTTTTTATGTAAAAGGGATTGTCCTTGATCTGTTGGTCTGTCCTAAAGAATTCTTTTAAGTTTTAGCTGTCTCTGTAGTCTATTCAATTCAACATGGTTGGTGAACATGTCAACTCTTGGGGTGGGAACAAAACTCAGACCTTTATTAAGGATGTCCTTCTCTAAGTCTGTGATGGTCCTTGTACTCAAATTGACCACTACATCTTCTGGGCAGTTCCTGACCAAGTTATTCTTGGCTTGTCCACCCCTTCTGGTGTGGATTCTGGTTCCTTTCTTCCTCCCTTTTTTTGAACCTGGGTTGGTGGTGCAGTATCCTTAATAAGTGTTCATTTGATCTGATGTTACTCATGGTAGAAGAAGTTGCTAGACTCAAGAAACAAAACTGGACACATTACGGAATGATCCGAAAGAGGACTGGATAATGAAACTCCAGGATAAAGTCAACAAGTACCAACAGGACCTCGTAAACTTCAAGAACAAGAAACAGATGGCAGTTGAAGGTGACTACAGGGAGAAGAATATCTATGCATGGCTAAAAGGAAAAACACCTAATAGGAGATTCAACAGGAACAGAACAACGAGTAAACCAATCTACATAGTAGACAGCAGTGGAGCAGAAACTAGTGACCAAGATACAGATAACACCTGGCCAAACAGGGATAACAAGAATATCCCTGTAAGTTTCCGAATTGTACAGCTCTAACTCCCCCCACACATTTCCTTCTTTGGCTGTATCTATATACACCTTTGATTTGGTAGAATGTAGACTTTAAAACTCATTATCTGCTGGAGCATGCCTAGAAGCAAATAAGCTGCTGTGAACTCAGTTGAAATACAATGCATGTGTTTCTGATGGTAAACACGGATAATGGAGGGGAAGATCAGACTACTCCAAGCAGCATGCCTATGTAACTGATTTTGCTTATTTTTGGAAATGATTTTACTTGACAGAAATTTTAAAATATTTTAAAATATTTTTTTTTATGCAAACAATTTTTTTACTTAATTAGCCCTTTTGGGACATGCACAGATCTCAACATGTTGTATGGCACTTTAAATTAAAACATTTATAAAGTACAATTGCGTTTTTTCATTCCCCATAGAAGTCAATGAAGAAAAATATTTGAAAAAACCCACCTACTCTCTCGCGCAAACCCCATGACTTATTGTCATTAGCGCAAACCCGACATGAAAATATGAATATTTAATAATCCAATGGTCTTTACATAACAGAATATGTTCTATTCATTTATAAATAAATATGTCTACATATATCTGATGGATTGCACACATAAATATGCATATATATGCTTTTACATGTTTTCATCTACTTAACAGGAAAAGACTCCAATGCACTTACAAATATGTCTATATATGTGTACAAATATATTAACGTTTTTATATGTGTATAAATGTCTGTAAGCACATATATACAAACACTCTGCTAATCCGCATCTCCAGACCATATGAAAAAGAAAAGAGTATATGTCAAATTGTTAAAAGTTGAAAAATACAGCTTTATTTGGTACAAAAAATGTTAAAAATCAGTTGCATGTAAAAACATGAAAGAAAAAACAAAAGGGAAAATCAGCTACAGTCCTGTAACTGACATAGAGCAACAGCAGCCAAACATGTTTCGGGCCTAATGTCAGCCCTTGTTCACTGGCATAACTAGTGCTGGGAAAAGCCTTAATTTAAAGGTAAAGTTAATTATCAATTACATGCATCTGTTGAATTAACCCATGACTGCCTAGATAGTCATGGTTAAAGGTAAATTATCATTAATTGTTTTTTTTGTTTCTTATATTAAACATTTTCATTTTAAAGCAAACATAAATGTTAAGTGTGTTTATTTAAAACTGTCAGATGGCTAGATATATATGAAAAAACTTTTTTATTATTCTGATTTGATCCTAAATGGATGTAGAACTAAATCTCCACTTAAAGATATTTTTTACTTAAAGATATTCTTTACTTTAATTCATTTTCTTTTTTATTAAAAAGGAGAGAAAATGAAAAAAACAATCATTAATCTATCAGTAAAATAAATCAACATCCATTATGGAATTTAGACCAAAGGGGTGCTTTGTTTTGAGATGGAAAATCCAAAACACTTCCCTTTGGTCCAAAAGTCTCTCTCTGTCGCCCCCTCTCCTGTGTCTAGGGACATGGTCAATGCCTTGTACTGTCAAGAGGGTATCATTGGAATTATGTTCCTCTCTAAAGTGCTTAGCTATTGGTGTATTACAATCCGGGTTGCCAATATCTCTGAGATGTTGTAAGAACCTGTAACGCAGAGCACGTTTAGTGCGCCCCATGTACTGTTTTTTACATCCTTGGCATGTAAGTAAATAAATGACAAATTTGGTGTTACATGAAATGCTGAAGCGTATGTCAAACTCCCTATTTGTTGTACTTGATACAAATTTGGGACCCTGTTGGATGTGTTTGCAGGTTTTACAAATATTTCCTTTACATTTCATGGAACCTATTCTTCTCTTTAACCAAGATTGGTTAGTTTGTGACGGTAGCATTGAGGGAGCTAATAAGCTTCCTAAGGTCTTTGCTTTACGTGCTGAAGAATTACAGCCGTGATGAACTATTTTGCTTAACTTGGCATCACTTTTTAAAATTGGCAAACATTTACGAATAATGTCACAAATTTTGTTATAGTCTTTACTGTAATTTGTTATAAAATATGGTTTATTGTTATATCTCTTATTCTGTGTTTTACTCACACATTTGGTAGTAAGAAGATCATCTCTGTTTAATTTATCCACTCTATTCTTGGTTTCCTTTAATAATTTCATATCATAACCTCGGGCTTCCAATCTGTGGCCGGTGTTGGCTGCATGTGATTGAAATTTGTCCTCAGTGGTGCAATTCTTTTTAGTCCTAATCATTTGGCCATAGGGTATAGAATTAATGGTGTGTTTTGGGTGACAGGAGGAAGCGTGAAGACGTGGCACAGCTCCCAAAATTTGTATATGGGGTTTTGGGAGCTGTGCCACGTCTTTGGGGATACTAATCCCTTTCGTGAGAACATTGTTTATTTTGGTAGGTATATAGATGATTTGCTTTTGGTGTGGGATGGGGACAGTCATTCGTTTCAACTGTTCCTTGAACACGCCAACAGCAATAATCTAAACCTTAAATTCACCATGTTTGAAAGTAGTGATTGCCTAAACTTTTTGGATATCACACTCACTTCA
Source organism: Bombina bombina (assembly GCF_027579735.1). Lineage (NCBI taxonomy): Eukaryota > Metazoa > Chordata > Amphibia > Anura > Bombinatoridae > Bombina > Bombina bombina. Next base: position 1,153,698,340 of record NC_069500.1, on the reverse strand, counting down.
CATATTGTAACGATCTGTGATAATATGTAAAGCTCTGTCATATGCAGCAAGTATTTAAGTAAACATTTAAGACCTCTAAGCAGGATAAATAATTGTGGAGTGTTACAAGTTACTAAGTGTGCTTGCTAGTAAGATAAACACTAACTTAATCACTTGTGTTAATTTTAGCCTGAGGGATAAGACCCAATAATATGAGTAGTACTAATGAGCTTTATCTTAGGCAGGTCTTATATAGTGCAACAGGAAGCATAAGGGTTAAACATAAATAGTATATGTCTGTAAAGTCAGATTCACTGGTGACAGGTGAAATATGGAACCCAGACTGCACAGTTACAAACAGGAGTTTTACCTTCAATTCAACTGTTGTTTAAAGAGTAATGTCAAATGGGAAAACAGAGACTTAAGCACTCTATATACAGAACCTTAATTCAGAAGCAGAGCCTGTGAGAGGAATCCCAGATGCGGGTAGGTAGAATACTTGCAGGGATTAGTGAGCGTGCAGCGTGGTAATGGCTCCGTGTAGCTGGGAGTCTGTATGCTGTCTGTTTAGACAGGGAGAGTGTGTCAGAGCGGTAGCGTGAATCGGCGCTGCGGTGACGTCAGCGGCTGTGGCAGCTTGAAGCAGAAGCTGCTTGTAACGGCAAAAGGTTTCTCTGATCAGGAGAATCTTGTTTTGGTACTCTAGGTAAGGAGTTGAGCTGCTTTACTTTGGCAATAAACTTCAATAAACCAGCAATGCATCTTGGTTACAAGGAGATTAAATAGGGAAACCTGATCTGCTTAATTGAAATAAAAGGTGGTATGACAGGTTAGATACGCTGTGTAAGGTGGAATGGATTTAGACATGACATATCCCCCCTGCAAAGGAACCCCAAAGGTGTCAAGGCGCGGGTCTTTCTGGATGGCGCCTATGGAAAAGGGACACCAGACGGGGTGCAGAGAGATTGGAGGCCGGCTCCCAAGAATCCTCGGAAGAATCAAATCCAGCCCAATGCACTAGGTACTCAAGTTGACCATGGCAACGCCTAGAGTCCAAGATAGAGTGGACTTCATACTCAGGATCGGGTGCCGGGGAAGATGGTGGAGGGAGAGGCAGACATCGGGAGGTGTCACAAGGCTTGATGAGGGAGATGTGGAACGTCGGATGGATGCGGTAGGAAGAGGGCAACTGCAGAGTGACCGTGAGAGGGTTGCTGATGGAGATGATGGGAAAAGGCCCCACAAAAAGGTTGTTGAATTTCCTACAAGGAGTAGGTATCCTGAGATTTTTTGTGGCTAACCAAACCAGGTCACCAACCTTGTATACGGGAGGAGCCCGATGTCGGAGGTCATAGGAGCGTTTCTGGGTGGCTTGAGCTTGCTGAATGTTATCTTTGATTACGGTAAATGTTTGTTTGATAGAATTGATCAGGTCATTAACCTGCGGACAAGGAGTGTCAGTTGGAGGTAACGGATGAAATCGTGGGTGGAGTCCGTTGTTGGCATAAAAGGGTGAATACCCCGTGGAGGTGTTGGTAGTGTTATTAAAGGCGAATTCAGCGTGTGGTAGGAAAGATAGCCAAGAGTCCTGTTTGTTGGAGCAAAAGCATCTCAAATATTGTTCCAACCACTGATTGGTTCTCTCACATAACCCATTAGATTGCGGATGGTATGCGGTGGTAAGATGTTGTTGGATAGAAAGAGATTGACAAAGATATTTCCAAAACTTGGAGGTGAATTGTGACCCTCTGTCACTGAGGACGGATGTTGGGAGTCCATGTAGCCTAACAACCTCTTTGATGAACAGTTCTGCAGTTTTTTTGAGCAGTCGGTAGTGATTCTATTGGAATAAAATGTGCCATTCGTGAGAATAAGTCAACAACGACAAAGATAACAGTCATGCCGTCGGATTTTGGAAGGTCCACTATGAAGTCCATGGACACACTAGCCCAAGGGCGTTCAGGAATAGGTAAATTCTGTAATAGCCCCAGAGGCAATTGATGTGAGGGTTTACAAGTCTGGCATGTGGGACAAGACTTGACATAATTGTTAACAGACATTCTCATAGATGGCCACCAGAAATATCTGCGAAGTAGATCTAGGGTCTTGTGTATACCCAAGTGACCAGCTAAGGAAGAGTCATGGGAGAGTGATAGGGCTTTGTTGCGGAGCGAAGGAGGTATATAAAGTTTGGAGTGGTTGCAGAGAACTCCGTTGACATCAGGTAAGAGAGGGTAAGAAGATTTTGTTGTATCCAGCTGTTGTTGGGTTTTTAGTTCAGCAAAATCCTTGGAGAGGAGACCTATGATGTGGGACTTGGGGATAATAGTTGAGTAGGATGGGGTTGTCTGGAGTCTAGCATCCTTACGAGAGAGGGCGTCAGCCTTCCCGTTTTTTGTTCCAGGACGGTAAGTGATGGTGTAGGAGAATCGGGAAAAGTAAAGACTCCAGCGGAGCTGACGGGCTGAGAGCGTACGGTTGGTCTGGAGGTATTGCAAGTTCTTATGATCCGTGTAAATCACTATGGGTTGTTCTGCGCCCTCCAATAAGTGTCTCCACTGGTCGAAAGATGACTTAATGGCCAAAAGCTCCTTTTCACCAACCGGATAGTTCAACTCCGCTGGTGTCAGAAGTCTGGAAAAGTAACATACTGGATGGAGGGAGTCTTTTGGAGAAGCTTTTTGTGAGAGAACGGAGCCGATAGCGTAGTCTGATGCATCCACCTCTAGGACAAACTGTGCTTTGCTATTAGGTAGTTGTAGAACTGGGGATGTGATAAACCGCGATTTTAGGAGATCAAAGGCGTTCTGTGCCTGGGAAGTCCATAGAAAGGCAGAAGTGGTTTTGGTCAGATTAGTGAGGGGTTTGGTGATGGCTGCGAAATCTTTAATGAACCGTCTGTAAAAATTTGCAAAGCCTAAAAAACGTTGGACGTCTTTTATATTGGAGGGTCTTGGCCAGGAGGTGATAGCTGTAATTTTACTGTCCTCCATCATGATGTTACTTTTACTAATATTGTAGCCCAAGAAGGAAACCTGACTGACATGGAAAAGGCATTTTTCCAGCTTAACATACAATTTGTGTGTCTGTAGTCTGGATAGTACAAGCCTGACGTGATTGATATGTTCTGAGTAAGAAGAAGAGTAGATTAGGATGTCGTCAAGGTAGACCACCAGAAAAGTGTCAAGAATATCCCTAAAGATGTCATTAATGAAGTTTTGAAATGTTGCCGGAGCATTACAGAGACCGAACGGCATAACGGTATACTCGAAAAGACCATACCTGGTCCTAAATGCCGTCAGCCACTCGTCTCCGGCCCTTATTCTAACAAGGTTGTATGCGCCCCTAAGATCCAGTTTCGTGAATATAGTTGCGCCTCTTAACCTCTCAATCAATTCTGGGATGAGAGGTAGTGGGTATCGGTTCTTTACAGTACGCTTATTGAGTTCCCGATAATCAATTATGGGACGTAAGGACCCATCCTTGTTTTTAACAAAAAAGATGCCGGCTCCGGCAGGGGAAGTGGATGGACGGATAAACCCCTTCTTTAAATTCTCAGCAATGTAAGACTTTAGATGGATTAATTCGGGTCTTGAGAGGGGGTAAATATGCCCATAGGGTATGGTTACCCCAGGGAGAAGGTCAATGGGGCAATCGTAAGGCCTATGTGGAGGCAATGTCTCAGCCTCCTTTTTGTTGAAAACCTCAGAGAAGTCAAGATATGGAGAAGGAATGGTAGGAGTAGTTGTGGAAAGCAAGTTGGAGTTAGGAAAACACGTGGAAGTACAATAAGGTGATGAGAAGGATAAGGTGAGAGAATCCCAATGAACCGTAGGTTGGTGTTTTTTGAGCCAAGAGATACCCAGAACGATAGGATAAATTGGAGAAGAGATGATATCAAAAGAGATAGTCTCAGAATGACCAGAAGTAGATGTAACAAGGAGAGGGATGGTTTGTTGAGAGACTGGACCTGATGCTAATGGTGTACCATCAATGACTTTAAGAGGCATAGGTGTGCTTTTGAACAAAAAAGGTATTTTATTAACTTCAACTAAACTTAAATCAATAAAGTTTGCACATGCTCCGGTGTCAATCATGGCGTTACAGTTTATCCTGTGTCGATCCCACTGCAAAAGTAAGGGTAAAGTAAGATAGGTGGTAGATAAGGTTTTTGTATGTAAGCAATGTTTAGTTGTGAGTGCCTTACCTAACTTCTGCTTTGTGAGTAAAGGACATTCTTTAACAGTATGTTCAGTCCCCCCACAATACATACAGAGATTGAGTGTACGGCGTCTAGCCTTCTCTTGTGGGGAAAGAGGTCCTCTGAGGAAACTGATATCCATAGGCTGTTCAGCTGAAGAACTGGAAGTAGGAGGTGTGGGTAAAACCCTGCGTACAGGAGTAGTAGAAGGGTTTCTTTCTTGTCTCCCCTCCCTAAGCCTACGGTCTATAGTGATAGTAAGAGCGTATAACTCTTCAAGGCGGTCTGGTATGCCTACCCTGGCTAGTTCGTCCTTAATGTCCTCCGCCAATCCTAGGCGATACTGGTTTTTTAAAGAAACCTCATTCCAGAGGGAATCCCTGGCCCAGATCTTAAAGCGGGTGATATACTCCTCTACCGGTGTTTTTAGCTGCCTGAGGTTTCTTAGTTTACCTTCTGCAGTAACTTGCCGATAGGGGTCGTCATAAAGGGTAGACAAAGCTTTGAGGAATGCATCTAAAGAGTTTAGGATAGGATCCTGCGTCTCATAAAATGAATCTGCCCAGGCCCTAGGTTCTCCCCTCAAGTAGGACAATATAGTGAGCACCTTGCTCCGGTCAGTAGCATAGGTCCTGGGACGTAAGTCAAACAATAGTAGACAGGCATTTCTAAACTGTCTGAAAGTGGAGCGATCACCAGAAAACTTCTCTGGGTATGAGACCTGAGGTTCAGCCTGGTGGTCGTTTCCGGTATTTCTGTTAGATAAAACTTCCCTAAAACAGGCTTTGAGGCTCTGGTTCTCTACTTGCAGCTCTCTAAAAGCCTGGGTCAGATTATCTAACGTTGGTTAAGGCTGTGTAGTTGTGGGGTCACATCAGAAGGCTCCATTTTAATATGGCTGGTTTATTATGTAACGATCTGTGATAATATGTAAAGCTCTGTCATATGCAGCAAGTATTTAAGTAAACATTTAAGACCTCTAAGCAGGATAAATAATTGTGGAGTGTTACAAGTTACTAAGTGTGCTTGCTAGTAAGATAAACACTAACTTAATCACTTGTGTTAATTTTAGCCTGAGGGATAAGACCCAATAATATGAGTAGTACTAATGAGCTTTATCTTAGGCAGGTCTTATATAGTGCAACAGGAAGCATAAGGGTTAAACATAAATAGTATATGTCTGTAAAGTCAGATTCACTGGTGACAGGTGAAATATGGAACCCAGACTGCACAGTTACAAACAGGAGTTTTACCTTCAATTCAACTGTTGTTTAAAGAGTAATGTCAAATGGGAAAACAGAGACTTAAGCACTCTATATACAGAACCTTAATTCAGAAGCAGAGCCTGTGAGAGGAATCCCAGATGCGGGTAGGTAGAATACTTGCAGGGATTAGTGAGCGTGCAGCGTGGTAATGGCTCCGTGTAGCTGGGAGTCTGTATGCTGTCTGTTTAGACAGGGAGAGTGTGTCAGAGCGGGTAGCGTGAATCGGCGCTGCGGTGACGTCAGCGGCTGTGGCAGCTTGAAGCAGAAGCTGCTTGTAACGGCAAAAGGTTTCTCTGATCAGGAGAATCTTGTTTTGGTACTCTAGGTAAGGAGTTGAGCTGCTTTACTTTGGCAATAAACTTCAATAAACCAGCAATGCATCTTGGTTACAAGGAGATTAAATAGGGAAACCTGATCTGCTTAATTGAAATAAAAGGTGGTATGACAGGTTAGATACGCTGTGTAAGGTGGAATGGATTTAGACATGACACATATTGACACACATTCTTTGGAGGTAGAGTTATACAGAAAGAGTTCAGCGGGTAATACCATTCTTCACTCTTCCTCCTGTCACCCAAAACACACCATTAATTCTATACCCTATGGCCAAATGATTAGGACTAAAAGGAATTGCACCACTGAGGACAAATTTCAATCACATTCAGCCAACACCGGCCACAGATTGGAAGCCCGAGGTTATGATATGAAATTATTAAAGGAAACCAAGAATAGAGTGGATAAATTAAACAGAGATGATCTTCTTACTACCAAATGTGTGAGTAAAACACAGAATAAGAGATATAACAATAAACCATATTTTACAACAAATTACAGTAAAGACTATAACAAAATTTGTGACATTATTCGTAAATGTTTGCCAATTTTAAAAAGTGATGCCAAGTTAAGCAAAATAGTTCAACACGGCTGTAATTTTTCAGCACGTAAAGCAAAGAAGCTTATTAGCTCCCTCAATGCTACCGTCACAAACTAACCAATCTTGGTTAAAGAGAAGAATAGGTTCCATGAAATGTCAAGGAAATATTTGTAAAACCGGCAAACACATCCAACAGGGTCCCAAATTTGTATCAAGTACAACAAATAGGGAGTTTGACATACGCTTCAGCATTTCATGTAACACCAAATTTGTCATTTATTTACTTACATGCCAAGGATGTAAAAAACAGTACGTGGGGCGCACTAAACGTGCTCTGCGTGACAGGTTCTTACAACACAGAGATATTGGCAACCCGGATTGTAATACACCAATAGCTAAGCGCTTTAGAGAGGAACATAATTCCAATGATACCCTCTTGACAGTACAAGGCATTGACCATGTCCCTAGACACAGGAGAGGGGGCGACAGAGAGAGACTTTTGGACCAAAGGGAAGTGTTTTGGATTTTCCATCTCAAAACAAAGCACCCCTTTGGTCTAAATTCCATAATGGATGTTGATTTATTTTTATTTTCTCTCCTTTTTAATAAAAAAGAAAATGAATTAAAGTAAAGAATATCTTTAAGTACAAAATATCTTTAAGTGGAGATTTAGTTCTACATCCATTTAGGATCAAATCAGAGTAATAAAAAAGTTTTTTCATATATATCTAGCCATCTGACAGTTTTAAATAAACACACTTAACATTTATGTTTGCTTTAAAATGAAAATGTTTAATATAAGAAACAAAAAAAACAATTAATGATAATTTACCTTTAACCATGACTATCTAGGCAGTCATGGGTTAATTCAACAGATGCATGTAATTGATAATTAACTTTACCTTTAAATTAAGGCTTTTCCCAGCACTAGTTATGCCAGTGAACAAGGGCTGACATTAGGCCCGAAACATGTTTGGCTGCTGTTGCTCTATGTCAGTTACAGGACTGTAGCTGATTTTCCCTTTTGTTTTTTCTTTCATGTTTTTACATGCAACTGATTTTTAACATTTTTTGTACCAAATAAAGCTGTATTTTTCAACTTTTAACAATTTGACATATACTCTTTTCTTTTTCATATGGTCTGGAGATGCGGATTAGCAGAGTGTTTGTATTGGTTTGACCTACCCCATGATCTTCGCTATTTTTCCTGCACACGGATCAACTGCAAACTCTTCTTTTTTCCTGTTTATTTGATTACATTTGGCCGTTGAAGACTAGTTTGGAACATTGGGGTATGTAGCGCAACTGTGTTTTGTTTTCTCTAAGCACATATATACATAAATAAACATCATTAAACATGCATATGTATGTATATCAATTAATTTCGCTTAACTTCTAATATGATTGCAATTTAATTGGAGCGTAAAAGATCACAAAAACTCTCGCAAAATTGATTGCACCTTACTTTTAATCTAGCCATAAAGGCTTATTTAGAAGCCAAAACATCAACACCCTATACCAGGGGTGTCAAACTCATTTTAGTCGCGGGCCATTTTCCATACAAGTACAACTCACGTGGGCCGCACACTACCTACATATCTTGTCATTGCTAAACAGTGCAGTGGCATTTGCTATAACTGTATACATTTCAAAAGATTGTGTTCTGTAACTCCTAATTAACTTACTCTGGCTTGAGGAAATGTGCTCTAATGCTTTTAAGAAGGTGAGACCTGCGACCCACTGTTTATAATAGTGATAGACATACCTGTTGTACATAATATAAAATAATAAATACATAGAAATATATATAAAGTATGTGATTTTAGTTAAAGAGAAAATTATGGAAAGGAATGGACAGAAATGATGTGGGAAATCAGTGCTACCATAGTAATGAACTGCATGTGTTAAAGAAATCATTATGCGCTTATCTGTCTTTTTCTTTTTAATAATGTATGTTTTAATGTATGTGCATCCCTAACAGTAAGCGCACTCGCTCTTTAAGTAATAAGCATATTATAATTACGATTTTTCATGGAGGTGGCGTGGGCCGCACAAAATTAGGTTGAGGGCCGCATGAGGCCCGCGGGCCGCCAGTTTGACACCCCTGCCCTTTACAATAGATTTATAATAAAAATAATTTGGTTAAGTCTTGTAAAAGCCCTCTAATCAATGGACTTTTTATGCATATCTCTGGGGAAGCACCCAGGCAATTAAGCAGTGAAGGTGGAAGTGAGTGCATGATAATATATATACAGACCGCACTCGCTGGGTTTCAGACAAACCAGTATTTCTTTATTCTGGAATATATATATATTTATATATGTATTTAACAATACATAGGACATATTATTCTATGTGAAGAACATTAGAATGGGAATTATGCATAATTCATGTGAGATTTATCGTTCTTTGTTTAAATGTGATCGGGTTTGCGTGTGAGTGTACGTCTTGTTTTTTTTTCAGTTTGCGCTCTCCATTGAAGTGTATGGGGAGAATACGTTAATGTGGTCGTGATATCCTAAGTCCAATTTTTTGTGTGTGTCTGATTTTGCTTGCATGCAAACTTTTTACATTTAACTTGCAATATGCTCGCTACGCGATGAGCACAAAAATGTAACTGCTAGCGAAGTTAACACTCGAACGGAAGTGTTAGTAGTTTGCCACTTGTAATCTAGCCCAGTGTGTTCTACTTGTAGTTCCCCAGTTAGCAAGGTAAGCAGCTCACACATATTATGCAGACACCCAGCGACAACAAATACATTGTGAAATGTAATTAAAATGATGAAAGATGTTTAATCAGCCAGTTAAAGGGCCAGTAGACACCTAGTAGTTATAAGGCATTTTTTTGTGTTGCTTTAGATTAACGTACCAGCCAAGTCTTAACGTTTTTAAAATAAATGAACATTCTTTTTACTACAATTAATTATCGATAGCTAAACTCCATGCACCATTGGGCTTTTATCATCAGAAACAAAGCTATCCCTGGCTATAATGTTAGTATAGAGTGCATTGTTTTGCAGGTGTTGCTTAATAACATGAATTAGGGGCATAAATACATAAATAAGGAAAAGTATATTGCAACGTTGTTTCATTACACATAACTAAACACTTTATATTATATTTTATTATTATTAATATTATTATACTCTATTTATAAAGCACCAAATACAGGAGGAATTGAGGGCCCTATTCCTGTGGGAACTTACAATCTAGAAGGGTAGGAGGGTGAGAAACAGGAGGTATTTACTGTCCCTTTAATAAATGTTAAATAGTTTAGATGCCTGGATATGTTACTATTTACTTGATTAAGTTAAACTAGAGTGTTGCTGAATTACAATTATCTCGTTCATTGCACTGCTGACATCATGAACAGTCTGTGTACCTTTAAGCTGTATGTTAGTCCTTAACACTGTTTGTTTTTCTCTTTCACTCTGTGTCCCACATTCACTTACCACTTCTACATTTCCCCATATGTGCTTCTAATTATGAGGCTACCATTTTAGCATTTAACAATGTGTACTCCACAAATGGGGCATTTTCTTCCCCAGTAAAATTGTATAATTTGTTTTTATGTTTGTTTTATGTAAATCCTAATACCCATATGTGATGTTTGTGGATGATATTTTCCATTTCTTTAAAGGCACCTTCAAAGTGGATAGGACTCTTATGACTACCTTATATTTCATTATCGTTAGGCAAACTCATTTCACATAGTTAATAAATGAAAAAAGCATATACCTAATTATAAAGAGAACAACAACTTTTAAACATAAAGTCAATAACATTAGTGATGAATATGCCTGTTATTTTAATAGCATGATTTTTATGTTCAGGCCAAAGTACAAATATGGAATAAATACACAATAAATCATGATATGACTGATTTTATCCTATTTAATGAGAATCCACTTTTAAAATACATATGGCTAGATTACGAGTTTTGCGTTAGAGGCTGTGCGGTGCTAACGAGCAGTTTTGTCTCACCGCTCACTTACATACAGCACTGGTATTACGAGTTTTCAAAAACCCGTCATTAAAAGACAAGAAGTGAGCGTTGAGCAAAGTTTTGCTCATTACTGCACTCCAATACCAGCGCTGCTTAAGTCATCAGTGAGCTGGTGTAACGTGCTCATGCACGATTTCCCCATAGGAATCAACGGGGAGAGCCGGCTGAAAAAAAGTCTAACACCTGCAAAAAAGCAGCGTAAAACTCCTTAACACAGCCCCATTGATTCCTATGGGGAAATAAAAGTTATTTTTACACCTAGCACCCTAACATGAACCGCGAGTCTAAACACTTCTAATTTTACACTTATTAACCCCTAATCTGCCGCCCTCGACATCGCCGACACCTACATTAAATTATTAACCCCTAATCTGCCACTCCGTACACCGCTGCCACCTACATTATACTTATGAACCCTAATCTGCTGCCCCCAACATCGCCGACACCTACATTATATTTATTAACCCCTAATCTGCCTTCCCCAATGTCGTCGCAACCTACCTACATTTATTAACCCCTGATCTGCCGCCCCCAACGTCGCTGCCACTATATTAAAGTTATTAACCCCTAAACCTAAGTCTAACTCTAAACCTAACACCTACTAACTTAAATATAATTTAAATAAATCTAAATAAAATTACTATCATTAACTACATTATTCCTATTTAAACTAAATACTTACCTATAAAATAAGCCCTAAGCTAGCTACAATATAACTAATCATTACATTGTAGCTAGCTTAGGGTTTATTTTTATTTTACAGGCAAGTTTGTATTTATTTTAACTAGGTAGAATAGTTATTAAATCGTTTTTAACTATTTAATAACTACCTAGCTAAAATAAATACAAATTTACCTGTAAAATAAAACCTAACCTAAGTTACACTAACACCTAACACTGCACTATATTTAAATAAATTAACTAAATTAAATACAATTACCTACATTAAATTAGCTAAAGTACAACCCCCCCCCCCTCACTAAATTACAGAAAATAATAAACCTGTTTTACAGGTACATTTGTCTTTATTTTAGCTAGGTAGTTATTAAATAGTTAATAACTATTTAGTAACTATTCTACCTGGTTAAAATAAATACAAACTTGCCTGTAAAATAAAAATAAACCCTAAGCTAGCTACAATGTAACTATTAGTTATATTGTAGCTAGCTTAGGGTTTATTTTACAGGTAAGTATTTAGTTTTAAATAGGAATAATTTAGGTAATGATAGTAATTTTATTTAGATTTATTTAAATTATATTTAAGTTAGTGGGTGTTAGGTTTAGGGTTAGACTTAGGTTTAGGGGTTAATAACTTTAATATAGTGGCGGCGATGTTGGGGGCGGCAGATTAGGGTTAATAAATGTAGGTAGGTTGTGGCGACATTGGGGAAAGCAGATTAGGGGTTAATAAATATAATGTAGGTGTCGGCGATGTTGGGGGCAGCAGATTAGGGGTTAATACATATAATGTAGGTGGCGGCGGTGTCCGGAGCGGCAGATTAGGGGTTAAAATTTTTATTATAGTGTTTGTGATGCGGGAGGGCCTCGGTTTAGGGGTTAATAGGTAGTTTATGGGTGTTAGTGTACTTTTTAGCACTTTAGTTATGAGTTTTATGTTATGGCGTTGTACCATAAAACTCTTAACTACTGACTCTTGACAGGAGAGGGTGTACCGCTCACTTTTTGGCCTCCGAGGACAGACTCCTAATACCGGAGCTATGGAAGTCCCATAGAAAAAAGACTTTACGAAGTTTATGTAAGTCGTTTTGCGGTAAGGCCAAAGAAGTGTGCGGTGCCCCTAAACCTGCATGACTCGTAATACCAGCGGGCATAAAAAAGCAGCGTTAGGACCTCTTAACGCTGCTTTTTTACCCTAACACACAACTTGTAATCTAGCCGATAGTTACCTTAAATTAATATTAGCAGCAGTAGTATCTCTGTTATGAGCAAATTCACCCAACTTATTTGAGAACAACCTATATGATATTAGCACAACCCCCCCTATAATCTTTCCCAGAAGCTTTCCTGGACAGGGAAAACAGCTGTAGCAAAATGGGGGGGGGGGGCAACAGGTGGGCTGTGGTAGGGGGGCATAGATGTGCTCTTGATGGACTGGGTCTATTATGGGTATCCAGTGTGGAGTCAGGAGTGGTGAGATCTGAGCTTGGACATTTACCCTGCTGGAAAGATCTGTGGGACAGATATCCCAATTAATGACAATCCCCCATTATCTAGTATGGTTAGGTTATATGGAACCATATTTAAATGTAGTAGTGGATACTAAACATAAGAGTCATCAAAATCATATTAATTTCCATGCCAACCCTAAATAGTGGAAACACGATCAAGAGATAATAGCGTGAGTAACAAATAAATATGAATGCAAACATTTAGCTTTTTCTAATTGGCAAGCAGCAAGCCTAACACTGGAATGCAACTTAAGATCATTACAATTATTAAATACCCCAAATAAAGGAATTTCTATTGTTACTGCTGCCATATTTATTTTTAATTTATGATTTACTTCCCAACCAAACATAATCTACTATTCACTTCTTTCTGTTCAGTCACATTAAGCACTGACTGGAAAGAGTCAAATAAATGATGATTAATCCTCTTTGAGCTGACAATATAGTTTAATATGTCATAGTGCTGGCACACCACACATCACTTTCTGCTTTACAAGCAGGGAAACGACTGTCCTCTGCCCTAGAATTTGTGACCTCTGATCTATGCTTGACAGGAGACAGCTGCATAAATTTCCCTAATTCTGCCAATGATAATCATTTCAAATACCAAGAGACATGATAACTTGCAGCATTTCACTCATGCCAAAATGTATTGCAGTAGGATTTACCTACCGAACCATACTCATGGTCTTATTTATCAGTTATTCCTTTTCTATTGTGGCTGAATATTAAGGGATAACAATATATGCAACACGTTGTATATGCCGTGATTCTTTACAAATATGTCAGGTTTATTTCCCAGCTGTCATGAATAATACATCCCAACAGTGCTTAAAATACATTGTATTGATACATGCTGGTGTTTTTACTTAGTATAACATATATCTATGTTATAGTTAGAGATAGATAGCTTTGAAGCAATTAAGCTTTAATATCAGATTAAAATTAAAACAACGCATTCTGAATTTATAATTAGAAATTACTATAATTCCTTTTTTTTTCAATTCATGAATTACAACCAGTTTGTTCATATAAGTTCATCAAAAGTTAAAAAAAAGGTGATCTATAGAAACTAGGAATATTAAAATGACTTGAACTGGATTATGGATAGACATAATTAGCTAGAACAGTGCCTGTAAACTGATCCTCTGTGAAAAGTATGTTTACCCTCTAGGGGGCCGAATTTTCAAGCTCCGTATGAAGCTTAATGCCCCTGTTTCCGTGCGAGCCTTCAGGCTCGCCGAAGACAGCAGTTATGAAGCAGCGGTGTAAAGACCGCTGCTCCATAACAGATCTGCCTGCTCTGAGGCTGCGGTCTTCAGTCTGCCCAATCCTATATGATCGGACTGATTGACACCCCCTGCTAGCGGCCTTCATTCTTGCAATAAAAAATGACTGCTGCTTTTAAACATTTTGCACACTGTAAAACGTGTTTTTTGAAAAGGTGCCATTTCTTCTACTGAATTCAACAAGCAGCTTCTTTCATGCAAAACTGTAATATCTCACTGTACCGACCACAATTGTAGTAGGAACAAAGAGAAATGATAGATTAGCGCTACAAGAGACCTAAGAAAAAGGCTCAATACAGAAACCTCTGAAAAAAGTTAAAAACCTTCTAGGAAATTATCTCACTATAGGCAGTGCCTACACTGAGAATTTCTAAGTGCTGATTTTGCAAGAAAACGAGTAAGTTGTTTGCTGTTTTTAACAGTAAGTACGTTTAACCCTTTACTTAAATTGGTACAAACAGTAATGATATAGGATGTCTGTGGCATAAGAGCTTATTTAATTTTACATTATGTAGAATTTAGACGTTATAGTGATCTGAAATAACTATTGCAATTTAACTTTTATGATGTTTTTGTAAAGCAACATAATCAGAAACATAAAACTTGATTTTACCTTACAGAAAAAAAACTGATGAACTGATCAAAGTACACAAATCTATTTACCTACCCTGCTTATATTGTCCTTAAAAGTGGACTTATCTAAATTATAGAGAGCCTATGGCACTTCCATGCTAATAAAAGCCTCAATGAAAAATTAAAATGTAGAAGCTTGGGAAATAAAACAAATAAATAGAGTTAAAATAGTTTATTTGCACTTTAAGGGGTTATAAAAGTGCAAAAAGTAAAGTAATATATTAGAACATTGTATTATTAAACTGTTGCTTGCATAATACAATGGGGCCGAATTATCAAGCCCCATTGTATTATTCGAATTATCAAGCCCCATTGTATTATGCATCGGGCTGATTGACACCCCCTGCTAGCTCCGAATGGAGCTTGATGCCCCTGTTTCCATGCAAGCCTTCAGGCTCACCGGAAACAGCAGTTATGAAGCGGCGGTCTAAAGACCACTGCTCCATAACTTGTCTGTCTGCTCTGAGACTGCGGGCATCAATCCGCCTGATCCTATACGATCGGGCTGATTGACACCCCCTGCTAGCGGCCGCAAATCTGCAGGTGGCGACATTGCACAAGCTGTTCACAAGAACTGCTTGTGCAGTGATAAATGCCAACGTATGCTGTCGGCATTTATCGATGTGCGGCGGACAAGATACGCTACATCGGTAAATTGGTAAATTGGCCCCTAGTAATGAATACATAATAAATTCTGGCTAAAATATATTATTCTTCCATAATGTTTTTTTTTTATGTTGAAATTCTAGTTTGTCCTCTTAAAGGGACAGTCTAGTCAAAAATAAACTTTCCAATTTACTTTTATCATCAATTTTGCTTTGTTCTCTTGGTTAGTTGAAAGCTAAACCAAGGTAGGCTCATATGCTAATTTCTTAGCCCTTGAAGGCTGCCTCTTATCTTAATGCATTTTGACAGTTTTTCACAACTAGAGGGCATTATTTCATAAAAATCATGAGAAAACACTGCGATCCATAAAATAGCTTGTTTAATCATCAAAAAAAGTTGTGAATCCACACACACACACCAAAAAAATGCGGCAAAGAGCATTTAAAAACAATAAAAGGCAGGTAAATACATGTTCAGGAACCAGTTTATCCATTATTGGCATTATTTCATGTGTGCCATATAGATAACATTGTGCTCACGCCCATGGAGTTACCTAGGAGTCAGCACTGATTGACTAAAATGCAAGTCTGTCAAAAGAACTGAAATAATGGGGCATTTTGCGGAGGCATGGATACAAGGTAATCACAGAGGTAAAAAGTGTATTAATAAAAATAAAAAATTTATAAAAAAAAAAATATATATAACAGTGTTGGTTATGGAAAACTAGGGAATGGGTAATAAAGGGATTATCTATATTTTTTTTAAAAAAAATCTGTTGCAGACTGTCCCTTTAATCTCTACATTTGACCAAGCTTACAAATGACACTGTTGCAGCATGTAAAATGTAACACAAAATAACGAAGGACTAATAGGCTAAGTCACATAACTATTACTTGTGGTGGAGGACCCTTTAATAGAACACATTATTAACTTTCCTTTAAACAGGGGCCATATGTACTTCTTGGATATAAGTATTCCTCATAAAAATGGGGAGCCCCTGTCTAACAGAATTAAACAAACAATATCTAATTTTTGAAGGATAGCCTCTGCTAACAACTAGATTTTGGGCCTGATGATCAAAAGTTCTCTAATTGGATGAGATTATCTAAAACAATCCTCGATCACTGCAAGATCCCAAGTGAAATTTTCAAATAGCAGATTTTGCTATACATCTCCAAGGGGAATTTCCTGCATTTCTTTTTGTGAACGAGAGATAAGCCCAGTGCAATATAACACTGCATGACATGACAGTTATGCTGCATTTATATGTTGTGCTTTGTATTCTATATTACTTTACTATTTTATTACATTTAAACTTTGCATTTTCTATTTTGTATTTCATTTTGTTTAAAGCAGTTTATTTAGGATTGTGATTTTACAAATTCTGATAATGATTTCACAGTTATCTTTAACAAATTGCATTGCACTTTTCATTTCTTCTATTTAAAATAAAAATGAAAACTGTCAGCTTCAGGTTCCCAGAGAGCTTTATTACTTTCTATGGGCCAGATAATCAAACATTATTTAGTTTGGAGAGAAATTATCATGCACGCAGATATCATGAGGGGCAGAACTCACTGAATTTTCTAAGAAAAAGGGTGGAACCTGGAAGTCTTGAAGAAATGAGACATGCCTTAAAGAAAGTATCAAAGTTCTCAGTGTTACAGAAGTTCACAGAGGAGAGAGAAGATAACTGAAGAACATCTGGGACTGTTTAAAGGCTCAGGCCCCTATGTATCAAAGGATCAGGTCCGCAAGACCTCGCTGAATGCAGAGAGCAATATGCTCTCCGTATTCAGCATTGCTCACAAGTGTTGCTGGTGCAACGCCTCCCCCTGCAGACTCGCGGCCAATGGGCCACCAGCAGGGAGGTGTCAATCAACCCGATCGTACTCGATCGGGTTGAATTGTGGCGATTCCTGTCTGCCTGCTCAGAGCAGGCGGACAGGGTTATGGAGCAGCGGGCCCACAAGCTCCATATGGAGCTTGTTAAATGGGCCTCTCAGTTGGTATCAATTACAAATTAAACTAAAATGTTTTCACTACAATTTATCTTGCTTTGTCCATATTTTAGTGTATATGACATTTCTGTTAGTTAAAATAAATGTACTGTGAATTTTTAACAAACTTCATCTGCATACAGCTGGAGAGATAAATCAGTGAAACCAGCGTGTTTAAAATGCTTACTTCATTTCACAAGAATTGTTAGAGAGCTTCAGACATACCCTGAAAAATCTCCTGTTTAGTCCAGGGAACTGCCCTGTCCCTCCCACTTTCTGAAACTGTCAGGTTTAGTTTAACATGGAGCAAATACAAAGTGAAATGTAATTTGTAAAAGTTACACAGAAATATACAAAGTATGATCCTAATTTTTAAAAGTAACATAGAAACTTTCAAAACATAATCAGAATTGGTAAAATCACTGCTAGATCTAAATATATTAAAATATAAAAGAGAAAGTGAAAAGCTTAAATGCAATAATACTGGAAGGGACAATTTGAAATGTAAAGTAATATAAAATACAATGCGCAAATTGTAAGTGTAACAAAACTCTCATATCATGCAGTGCAATACTGCATAGGGCTTAGTTCTCCTTCAGATACAGAAATGAGGGAGATCTCACAGTGCTGGAGAGTTCCGACCTTTTTCTTTTGAGCATTCAGTAAGTTCAGCCCCTGTGAAGTTTGAACTACAATTTCTCTGCAAGCTGAAGATCAATTTATTATACAGTGGTTTGCAATTGTAAAACAACTCTAATTCACTAAATATAGTGACTACACAATATACCCTTCATTTTTAAGAAGGCATTATTCTTGTTTAAAAGAAAGGTTTTACACTGTTCTATGTTGCAAGTGGTTACAATCAAATATTAGTTGACTTCTGGGGTAATTTCCCTAGAAATCCCATATAAATTAAATTACACCTCTTTTTAACTCTTTTGCTGCTATGGGGCCCATTTATCAAGCTCCGAACGGAGCCTGTGGGCCCGTGTTTCTGGCGAGTCTTCAGACTCGCCAGAAACACCAGTTATGAAGCAGGGGTCTAAAGACCGCTGCTCCATAACCCTGTCCGCCTGATCTGAAGGAATTGCCAGAAATCAACCCAATCGAGTACGATCGGGTTGATACCTCCCTGCTGGCGGCCGATTGGCTGCGAGTCAGCAGGGGGCAGTGTTGCACCAGCAGGTCTTGTGATCTGTTGGTGCAATGTTAAATGCGGAGAGCGTATTGCTCTCCGTATTCAGCGAGGTCTTGCGGACCTGATAGCATGATGTGTTAGCATGATCTCAAAGGTTAACTTTTCCTCAAAACAAAAAAGTGTCAGAAAACACATCAAAATTACATTACAAAGTAAAGTTACACGATCTAATAAAAATTATTCAGAAAAAAATATTGCACAAAAAAGTTATAAGGGCTCAAACATAACAAGAGGTCTCAGGTGTTAAAAAAAAGTCAGGCAAAGGGCTTTAACATAGAGATACAATTATATACATCAGACTAAAAAGGTGTTCCCTTATTAACTATTTTACTGCTGGGCCGCTCACAAAACTGGCCTTAGAGGGAACACTGGTATAGATATATATTGTACCAAAATGCCATCAGATATATGTAGAAATATGTATTTATGAATAAATAGAACATATTCTTGTATGTGAAGAACATTGGAATGTGAAATATTCATATTTTCATGTTGGGTTAGCGCACTTGAGAATATGCAATTGGGTTTGCGTGTGAGTAGAGTGTTAGGTTTTTTTCCACCTTTTTTGCTCAATTGACTTCTATGGGGAAATCAGTTATCGCACATGCAATATTGTAATTTCAGCTTTTTACTGCGTCGTGTTAGCGAGTGAGTGAAAACCTTCCACTTGTAATACAAGCGCATCCCAACATGTGCAAAAAGCTTGCTTCTAGCGCAGTTAAAGTGAAGGTAAAGTTATGGTGATATCAAGACAAGCTAGCATTTATTAAAATATCATTAGGTAGTTATTTTTAAAATTACCGATCTATTTGACATAAAAATCTTTATGACAAATTCCCGAACCTTCGGCTCCAAACTCCTCCAAAGCCCTACTTCCGTCTTCTTCTATGAGTGACTTCTTCTGCGGTCCCACCCGCTCTCCACGCCTCTCTAAAGCGTGTTTACAGAATCTGAGTAACAATACGCATGCACTATTCTCCGACTGTGCATGCCAGTCCGTAATAAGCAGATGACTTAATAACTTCATAAATAATATAATATATAGAAACTGATTACTTAAACTTATATTTATTTGACACACAGAATGCTACAGTTGATAGAGTTTGAGCTAACTTTACCATCATTTTAAAGCTCCACTTTTAATCTGGACCTAAATTGGAAAGTTGGTTAAAATTGCACGCTCCATCTAAATTAAAAAAAGATGTTTACTATCCCATTAAGTTTATATCTAATATAACATACACAATATTATTGTTATTTTATATTGCTGCACCTCTTCTTTTCTATTTTTTACAGTTTTGGATTTAAACTTTTACAGAAGCATGAGGGTAATTCCCATGGATATCATTTTAGTATAATAACAATGTTTATTGGGTTTATTCATAATACATAAGTATATATATATATATATATATATATATATATATATATATATATATATATATATATATATATATATATATATATATATATATCTTAAATTTAAAATATGGGGAGGCGAAAAGTGAGTTTAAAATCCTCCACTAAATCCAAAATGTAGAGAAAATAACTCATTGTGTAAACCATTTACAAATCTAGACAAGTCAGAAGACTTGCTTTTACCTCAGAAACTCTCTGATTACACTGTTTCCAATGCAGCAAAGGATTCTGGGTGAGATATGCAAATGAGGTTCACAATGACTCACTTTTTTACTACTAGCCTTTTTTACCAAGCAATAATTCAACCTACTCCCAGCTGATGAGTGGCAATAACCACAAAACAGCTGTCCTGGGATTGATCTGAATCACTGTACTAACCCTAGCTAAGCTTAGAAGCTGTGTAATGCGGCGATGCTATGGTGTAAAGGGAATTCTGCCTTAAAAAACAGGGTAGAAGTAAAAAAGTGAGTCATTGTGAACCTCATTTGCATATCTCACCCAGAATCATTTGCTGCATTGGAAACAGTGTAATCAGAAAGTTTCTGAGGTAAAAGCAAGTCTTCTGACTTGTCTAGATTTGTAAATGGTTAACACAATTCGTTATTTTCTCTACATTTTGGATTTAGTGGAGGATTTTAAACTCACTTTTCGCCTCCCCATATTTCAAATTGTTGTTGTATTTCCCCCAGAAAACAACTTTACCAAGCAGTGATTCAACCTACTCCCAGCTGATGAGTGGCAATAACCACGAAACAGCTGTCCTGGGATTGGTCTGAATCACTGTACTACCCCTAGCTAAGCTTAGAAGCTGTGTAATGCGGCGATGCTATGGCGTAAAGGGAAGTCTGCCTTAAAAAAGCAGGGTAGAAGTAAAAAAGTGAGTCATTGTGAACCTCATTTGCATATCTCACCCAGAATCCTTTGCTGCATTGGAAACAGTGTAATCAGAGAGTTTCTGAGGTAAAAGCAAGTCTTCTGACTTGTCTAGATTTGTAAATGGTTTACACAAGTTATTTTCTCTCTCTATATATACAGTATATATATAAACACAGTATAGTATCATTTAAATTAAAGGTGGTTATGAACCTGGGGAAGTCCATAAACTGGAGTGCACCTAATGATGTACACAAATAAAGGCGAGTACACTGTAAAACTGCTAAATTATAATAGAAACAGAAACAAGTTGGTGTGAAACATATTCTGACAATTTCTTTATTTGCCTTTTTTTAAGCCATTTTATTCATTCAGATTCACAATTTCAAAGTGTGGTTTTCTATTTCGCAATCAACTCTATTGCTGTATTTATTATGAAGCTTCAGAATCATAACTTTGTTTTCACATTCAGAGAAAAAATAGCACGTTACTGTTTTATTTTCACCCTCACCATTTATACTATGGCTATTTTGATTAAATATTCATAAATAATTTTACCATGAGGGTCACCATCTTGTTTACATGCCTAGCTACGATGCAGGAATAATATTTCTATATTAACAGCCTAGCACATATTACCCAATGGTATTCCAAAAAAAAATTTGCAATATTATTAAATTGCAGTATCTGTTAACTGTTGGTAGACTCAAGTAGCTCAAATAAACAAAGTAAATGAAAATATTGTGGGCCAGATTACAAGTGGTACTCTATTTAATGCTTTCGCTGGCACGTTTAAACTTGAGGGAAAACCGATGCACACTAACTCCAGGCCTTTGGATATCGCAACCTACATCGCTAACCTAAAGGTAGTTATGAATATTTTCCATTCAAATGTTCTTCGCATAGAAGAAAAATTTCTATTTATTTTTAAATATATATTTCTATATATGATCTCTGATGAAGCGCATGTGAGCATGCGGGAAACGCGTCAGATCCAGCCCTGCACACTGTGACTGTGTCTTTCACTGTGACTGTGTCTTTCACTTGACTGTTCATTAAAGTAACCACTTTGGAATAGAGTCTGCAGTTCCTCATCTTTCTTTCTCCTAATACTATATTTCTATATATGTCTAATGTAATTTTTGTAAAATATATATCTATACCTATATATGCCTGTGTATATATTAATGTATGTAGGTATAGGTATTTACAGATATATGTATATATATATATATATCTATATATATATATATATATATATATATAGATAGATAGATAGATCAGATAGATAGATAGATAGTCAATCTCAAGAAACCTCACGCTCAGCAACTGCGTCTAGAGGTCCCCAAAGCAGGCAATTCAAGCAGGGAATTTGTGTCCAAATAAGCTTTTATTACACAAAAGGATAGCCTAGTATTGGACACAAATTCCCTGCTTGAATTGCCTGCTTTGGGGACCTCTAGACGCAGTTGCTGAGGTTTCTTGAGATTGACTGTATACATTACATAGCAGAGCACCAGGGTGTTTACTGGATGGTGTGTGCTGTTTCTCTCCATGTTCCTTTATATATATATATATATATATATATATATATATATATATATATATATATATATATATAGGAATATCTATTTAAAATACATAAATCATTTTGTCCTACGTGAAGAACAATAAATATTAAAATTGAATTAAAATGATTTTTTTTTATTTTCAGGTATTGAGTGGAAAGGGTTCCAAAGTATAAATACATATGTATACATATACATATATATATATATATATATATATATATATATATATATATATATATATATATATATATATATATATATATATATATATATATATATATATATATCTATCTATCTATATATATAAATACATAAATACACATGTGTACACATATATACAGTATATATATATATATATATATACTAACACATATTTAAATATGTGTGTGCATGTATGTATATATAGATTATAGCCCTTTCTATTCAAAAGCATTGTCAAATACCATATACCTTTGAACCATATGAGTGTAACACTTTATTTTAATGTATTTATATTATGCTTGGTGCAACTTTTTATTTAGCCCTAACCATTTACGCGAGGACTTCAGTCATGCTAACCCAATGAGAGTAAATTTAGTTTGGGCTTGTGTGGTTGTGTTTACTTTCAACTTATAATATGAGCGAAAGTTAGCGTGGGTGGGATATTCCAATATTGTATGCACTAATGTTAGCGCACCACTTGTAATCTAGCCCTGTAGCAGCAATTAACTTTTTCTTAACTCATGCTACATTTTCAAACATTTATAGATATCCTTTGACACACTGGCCTAGAATACAAGTGGGTCAATATCGTTATCGTGAGTCATGCAAACAATATTGCACGGACATGATAATTTACTGCTCTAATCCACACAGATTGGGAATTTTAAAAATATTTCAAATGCATCTGCATTTGCTGGCTGTATTTAGCCATCAATCAGCAAGCACTACCCAGGTGCTGAACCAAAAATGGGACGGCTCTTAAGATTACTTTCCTGCTTTTTCAAATAAAGATATAAAGAGAGCGAAGAAAAATTGATTATAGGAGTATATTAGAAAGTTGCTTAAAATTGCATGCTCTATCTGAATCATGAAATAAAATATTTGGGTTCAGCATGCCTTTTTAAGGTTATATTCATATCTATAGTCCTTTGCTATTGGTTAAAAACTGTTGTGCAAATGGGCCCCAATTACTAACTGACAGGCAGACAGGCTTCCCAGCAAAGGAACCTGTCCACCAGCTTTTGCTGTTATAGGGCAGTGGACGCTGCTTTTACACTACCTTCAGTAATCATTGCATAAGGATTTCATTTTGCAGTGCAGCACCCTGCTCTTGCATGACCTGTCAATCATTCTGAACAAAAGAGTTTTGGGGCTTCATCTCCACCAACTTTGGGTTGGCAGAGAGGTTAAGAAGCAGCAGTTTTATGCCCTGCAAAGGCACATACACTTTTACGCACTGCAAAAGCCTTTGCTGCTTAGTACATGGAGCCCAATGCTTGTAGGTATTTAATTTACGCATTAGTATAATATTAAGTTACATTATTATCACTCTTCAAAATGTGATTTTTCTCCATAAGCATGTCATGACAAATGGGATCTTATACTTTGTTTTTAAGGGGTGTTTATTCACTTTCAAAATCCATTGTATGAGGTTTCAATAATGTCAAGATAAAAAATGTGAGTATATAATAGATGACATTTTGTGTTATTTTTTAAATTTTGCAAGTATTTTCTCTAGAAATGAAACCCGGAGGAGAGTATTGACAGAGGGGTAGGTGACCCCTATTCCGGGCAAATAGAGCAGGCTTGGGGGGGTAGGCGGAGCCCTGGGGACCCAGGTACTTAAACTAGGCAGTGGAAGTTATCATCCTCTTGTGTCCCTGCAATCGCAAGGCAAAGTTGGAAAGGGAACTTGCGATTGCAGTGACCACAGAGGATGGATAACGTAATGGAGGAAGTTCAGAGGCTGTCATCTTTCAGGGGCACGGCTTGGCTAAGGGACTACTTAGCTGCAGCCAATCTACACGGAGCAGTGGTGGAGGCAGAGGTAGGCGGGACCAGGAACGGCAGGCTGCAGAGGCGGTTGAGGCCTCCAGGGCGGCTATCACCAGATGAGAGAAGAGGCGGGAGCAGCGGCAGTGGCGATGGGCAAGCACAACAAGGAGGACGGCCCATGCTCCAGGTGGAGGATAGACATGCAGCAGGGAAGGCCCGGGAGCAGATGGTGATGCATGCAGAAGCCCGGATCGTGAGGAGGACGGCTGGCCGGAGCAGAGTAGCGGCAGTTAAGAGAATGCATTGGTGGAGGGCTGGGCCTTGATCTGAGCACACAGGAGGCTGGGCATGACAGCGCTGAGGTGGCCCTAGAGACACGGCAGGAGGGGGACATGGCAGGGGAGCACCCACCCCGGGCAACGTTAGGGAATCAGGACCAGTTGGAGGTGGGAGAAGTGAGACACAAGGGGCACAGTGTAGGAAGGGGTAAGAAGAAGATTGCACCAAAAAAGGCGAATGCAGGGGTGGGGGGGTTATGCAAGGGGGCATACGCAGCTAGGTGGCATAGGAGATGTGCATGCAGGTAGGTTGGGTCAGAGTGGGGAGAACTTGAGTAGTGGGGGGACTGGCCAGAGGGGCAAAAAGGGTTGGTATAGGACAGGACATGGGGTCCCTTAAAAGGGGTAGAGGGAAAGGTAGGGGTGCTAGGGGAGGGAGCATGGTAGGAGGAGGTCAGGAGCAGGGGGGGCACGGTGGGCGGGCCTAATGCAGCATGTTTGTCTTTCAAAGGTGTGGGGAGTGAGCCAGGAGAACAGGTGGGCGGTGGGGCAGAATTTTCTGCTGAAGCTGAAAAGGGGACATGGAGGGGGACACGTTGTGGATTGACTATCCCTACAGTGATTTGGAGGTGGAGGATCCTGGGGAAGGGCCATCGGCTGGACCTGTGGCATCACAGCAGGTAGGGGACCTGGCTGGGCTGGAGCACTTGCTTCGCTCGTGGGTATCAGAACAGGGAAGGCAGGGAGAGAGGAGTGTGGAGGAAGGTACTAGGTTAAGGGCTGAGACTAAGGAAGGTAGTGTTAGGAGGGAGATTGGGGGGGCAGGTCAGGATAGGGCTCTCACTGTCTCCTCTCCACAGATACGGCCACAAGGAAGGAGCCCCTTGGTGCGCCACAGCCCTCGCAGGTCTGGAGCGGTATGGCAGTGGGAAAGGTCTCGTTCGCCCAGGGAGGTCTCATTCGCCTACGTGGGGGAGGCTAGAGAGAGATGCAGAGAGGAGTGACAGATGAAGGGGATCCAGATCATCGGTTCCTTGGAGGAGTGTTAACAGGCCAAGGGAGAAGGAGTTAAGAGGAGAGGCGGAGATCAGGGGGACGCACAAGGCGGTGGCCCCAGGAGTGACGGGAGCAGCAGCTGCACCAGCGGCAGGTGAGGGTGCTAACAGTGCAGCAGGTGTGTCTGGAGTTGTGCATGTTTTAGGTGTGGCTCAGGAGTCGTTGGTGAGTGGCCTGAAGGCTTTGTTGGCGAGTTTTGAGAGGCAGGTGGCAGGACAGCAAGGGAGCATAGTGACGGCATGGGGAGTCGGGACGAGTGCAGGGGTCGTGATGGCGGGATCAGGTTCGGGGACAGGGGGTGCAGGCCCGGGGCAAGGGGGGGCACTGGGTGTGCTGTCTAGTGGGGATAGCAAAGGAAATGTTGTGAAGGTAGCGGAGAGCGTGATGAGGAGGCCATGTCTCGATTGGCCCATTGGGGATACACCTGGCGCAGGACATGAAGAAGAAGATATGGAAGAGAGAGTTTGTAGAAATATTCTCTCTTCTGCCGCTGGACCAGGTCCTGGAGATCAAGGAGGATACAAAGGGCAACAAGGAGAATAAGGAAGAAGACGAGAGGAAGAAGAGATATCGCAAGCTACCAAAGACATTGACTAATTGGTCAAAGGCCTTTTGCATTATGGCGGCGGTGGTGGGTGAAAAATTTCCTGATCAGTGCTCAGCGCTGTTTTGTTATTATGACGAAATTGCGGGGGCTTATCTGAATTACGGGGATTGGCCTGGTGGCGTTATGACAAACAGATAGGGACATGGGGTGTGGCTGGAGTTGATGACTCCTTTGCGGGGCTCCTTTCGGGGCTCAAGCAGAATGGTCGGGGGCTCGGCAAGTGGCTGGGCCGGTGGGAGCTCGGGTGGGCGAGCAGCAGTTGCCATCAGAAAGGGCCTCGGTTTGCAATATAATGAGGGGCAGTGTAAGTTCAGTACGGGATGTAAATATAAGCACGCATGTTCAGGTTGCGAAGGGAGCCGCCCGTGGGCCAGATGTTTCAAGAGGGGAAATGGACTTGGAAAAACAGGAGAAATACCTCCTAAGGGCCAGGACCCCAGTGAAGGTAAAAAAGATGGTGCCGTGGTTAGAACAGTTTGCTAAGGTCAGAGGGAAGGCAGGGGACGCGGAGTTGTTGCTCACAGGGTTCAGTTCAGGGTTTTGGATTCCTTTTGTGGAAAAAGGGGGTGGGGGAATTTCGGGAAATTTGAAATCGGCCAGGGAATTCCCCGAGGTGGTTCAGAGCAAGCTTGAAAAAGAGGTTGCGTTGGGTCGAATGGCAGGCCCGTTTTTGCTCCCTCCCATGGGGAATTTGTGGGTGTCTCCATTGGGGGTGGTGCCCAAGAAGGTGGCAGGCCAATTCCGTATGACCCATCACCGGTCGTATCTGAAAGGAGCATCGGTGAATGATGGGATCGATCCGGAAATGGTTGCAGTCCGGTATGCTTCCTTTGACAAGGCGGTGGGTTTAGTGAGGGAGGCAGGACGGGTGCGCTGATGGGTAAAGTGGATGTGGAGACGGCCTTTCGGCTGTTACCGGTGCACCCGGCGTGTCATCATTTGCTGGGTTGTTTTTTCAGGGGAGCATTTTACGTGGACCTGTGGTTACCAATGGGGTGCTCTATTTCATGTGCTTACTTTGAGAAGTTTAGTACATTTGTGGAGTGGGTTGTCTGGCGGGTCTCTGGCTTGATGACAGTTGTTCATTATTTGGATGACTTCCTATTTGTAGGTAGGGCAGAGTGGCCGGATTGCGCCTGGTTGATGTGCCCTTTTTTTTGGGTGGCCGCAGAGTTCGGTATTCCCGTTGCTCATGAGAGAACTAGGGCCCAACAACTTCTTTGAGTTTTCTGGGGATTGAGATTGATTCTGATCGGATGGAATGCTGTCTACCCCTGGACAAGCTGGTGGACCTGAGAAGTTCCATCAAGGGGGCAATGGGGAAGACGAAGCTTCAGCTTCATGCCATACAATCTCTGGTGGGTAAGCTAAATTTTGCTTGCAGAATTATCCCAGTGGGGAGGTTTTTTTGTAGGTGGCTTTCGCTGGCCACAGTAGGGGTGAAGGAACCACGTCATTGGATAAGGTTGGGAGCTGACCTTAAGGACGACCTTAAGATTTGGTTGATGTTCTTGGACAACTTTAATGGGAGGACTTTGGTGCAGGAAAGGGCGGTCTTGAATGAGGAGATTAATTTGTTCACGGACACAGCATAGTCAGTTGGTTTCGGGGCATATTGTCGGGGGAGCTGGTGTGCAGGGTTGTGGCCAGCGTTGTGGGTTGAAAAAGGGCTAACTAAGAATTTGGTGTTCTTAGAGCTTTTTCCATTACTGGTAGCATTGAAGGTTTGGGGGGGAAGCTTGTGGGACAAGAAGGTGGTTTTCCACACTGACAATCTGGGAGTGGTGTTTGCAATTAACAGATTGACGTCCGGCTCGTTACCAGTTGTGCGCTTGCTCAGGCTGTTTGTCTTGGAGTGCATGCAGTTGAATGTTTATTTCTGTGCTGTCCATGTTCCAGGGTGTCTGAATGTAATTGCTGGTGCTCTTTCTCGATTCTAGTCAGCCCGTTTCCGAGAAGTGGCGCCGGAGGCGGAGGAGGAAGGGGTCAGATGTCCGGCAGAGTTGCTGGAGTTGGAATTGTGGAACTGATGGAGGTCGGGAAGGGAGCTTTAGCTCGAGGTACTTGGGTTGCATATGTGTGAACATGGGGGCAGTGGCTTACAATTTTGCAGGAACAAAGTGTTGAGTCTTCCAGAGAAGGGTGGATTCGGGAATTGATAGAGTGGGTCGGGGTTTGGGGAGAAAAGGGCTTGTCAAAATCGGTGGTGAGAAGGAATATGGCGGCATTGGGTTTTCTATTTAAGTTGTTGGATTGGGAGGACCTAACTAAAATGTTTGTGGTCCGGTTAGCGGTAAAAGGGATTTGTAGGGGTAAAGTTTGTAAAGACTTAAGGCGGTCGTGGTTTTTGATACCTTGATGAGATTTATAGAGGCCTTAGAAGGGGTGTGTTCGTCAAAATTTGAGATGGTGATGTTTAGGGCGGCATTTGCCTTGGCCTTTTTTGGGGCTTTCCGTATATCTGAGTTGGTGGGGGCTAATAGACGGGACCAGGGGGGCCTGCAGGCCTGCAATGTGTCCATCAGCGATGAGACATTGTGGATAAGGATCCGAAAATCTAAGACAGATCAGGAAGGGTCGGGGATGTGGATTAGGATTGGGGTAATGCGGGGGGCATGTTGCCCAGTGGCCATTGTGATAGCATTTATGGAAGCTAGGCCAGTTGGCTTCAGCCCCTTCTTTGTTCACAGGGACGGGTCAGTATTATTACGTTTTCAGTTTTTGGCATTTTTTCGTAGGGCATTGACTAAGTTGGGTTATCCATCAGGGGAGTTCGGTACGCATTCATTCTGAATCGGGGCTGATACGGAGGCTGCCGGTATGGGGTTAGGAGATAATGTGATTAAGAGAATTGGTGGTTGGAAGTCTGGATGTTACCGTTTGTATGTTTGGCCAGAGTTGAAAGTGTAAGTTGTTCTTTGTTTTGGCAGGTCCGGTTCATTGTTGGATTGTAGGGAATTCCTATATATATTGGGCCCGTAAGGCAGCGGCGGTGAAGGACCGGGGAGTGCAGATGAACTTAACTGAGGAGACAGTGTTGCTGAGGTGGTTTGGGGTTAGAGAATTGAGGTGGGACCAGATGGTAAAAAAGGTGGTTGAAAATGTGAGGTTGTTTCGGCCTCCAGCTATTTTAGTGGTTCATGCGTGAGGGAATGACTTGGGGTTTCAGTCGCAGAAGGATTTGGTGGACAGGATTAGGTGGGATTTGTGCAGGTTGAGGGAACTGTTTCCTAGTATGATAATAATCTGGTCAGACATTGAACCTCGCTTAGTATGGAGGGCTGCGTGGGACCACAGGAAGCTGGAGGCTTTTGTATTCATCACGTGGAGTTTGAGGGGGAGACAGGGCTCTGTTTTTTCCTAAAGGACGGCGTTTATTTGAACGAAGTGGGCTTACACCTTTTTAATTTTAACATCAGAAAAGGGTGTTGAAGGCCTTAGCTTGTGTGGGGTCTGTTCGTCTGTGACTCCCTGTGGCGGGGTGCTTGTTTTTGAGGATGAGTTTAGGTAGATGGTACCTCCCTAAAGAGGCGGTAGAGTTGTTTGGGGGGGATGTACCTGGTGTGAAGCCGGTGGAAGGTGCATCCCTGGGGGCAAGCACCTCTGGGGATTTCTTCTGGTTAAAAGGTTTTTAATTTATTGAATTCTATTGAATTAAATGTTTTATATTTATTAAATATTTTAATAAATGCAAGCTGTGGCCTTTACATCCACTTCTCTTGTGTCTCGTATTTTTATGGTGCGTAATGAATGCCCTATATGGGGTCATGACAGTAACAATAGCAGTGAATGCCCTATATGGGGTCAATGAAACCCGGAGGAGAGTATTGACAGAGGGGTAGGTGACCCCTATTCTGGGCAAATGGAGCAGGCTTGGGGTGTAGGCGGAACCCTGGGGACCCAGGTACTTAAACCAGGCAGCAGAAGTTATCATTCTCTTGTGTCCCTGCAATCACGAGGCAAAGTTCCCTCCCTTTTTTGTTGGTTCTAGGTTGGTGTCGCAGCAACTGGAGGGGGTGCTTGTTTTTTAGGATGAGTTTAGGTAGATGGTACTTCCGTAAAGAGGCGGGAGTGTTGTTTGGGGGGGATGTACCTGGTGGGAAGTCGGTGGAAGGTACATCCCTGGGGGCAAGCACACATGGGGATTTCTTCTGGTTAAAAGGTTTTGAAGTTATTGAATTCTATTGAATTAAATGTTTTATATTTATTAAATATTTTAATAAATGCGGGCTGCGCCCTTTACACCCACTTCTCTTGTGTCTCGTATTTTTATGGTGCGTAATGAATGCCCTATATGGGGTCATGACAGTAACAATAGCAGTGCAGCATATTAATATCTCTCAGAAGAAAGTGGTCACAACTTTTCCATTTATAATAGTGGGCTTTAAACAGTTGGAACACTGTATATCGTGTTTTTGAAAAATGGTGAGATTTTCAATGTTCAAACTATTCAAACACTGAAAACTGTAATTTCTTACTGTACAGAAGGGGATCCTGAAGTTAACCCTATTTACAACAGTATCAATACAAACTCTGTAATATAAAAGTGAATTGCATTTGTTTTACATGAAACTGGTATGTTTACTAAAACTTAAAGTGATGGTAAATTTCAGACTTTAAGGGGGATATCTATCAAGCCGTCAACCGCAAATACACCGGAATTCCGCAGCGTAATTGTTGCGAGCTTGATCCGACCTAGTTATCAAAGCCTACAGACCGGCAAAAATTTAAATCTGTGATGTAAAATATGATCCGCCGGTCTAAATCCAACGCAGATCGATGCTTACAACATTACAGATGTTCCAAATACACATTCAGCTTTATTTAACACTTTTTCAAAGTTATTAAAGAGTTAACAGGTACGCTCATGGCTATTCCGGTCCAGTGTACCTGGTTTCAATCCGCCACCCTGGAGACCGCGGATGCCATAGGAATCAATGGGAGTCTGAAAGCAGCAAAAGCTTATGTTAGATGCTGCCAGATATCCCATTGATTTACATGGTAGAAAACATGTAACATTTACACCTAACGCCCTAACATAAGCCCCAAGTCTAAACACCCCTAAGCTGCTGCACCGACATCGCTGCAATCTAAATAAAATGTATAAACCCCTAATCCACCGCTCCCCTACCCTGCTGCAACCTAAATAAAAGTATTAACCCCTATCGCGCCACTCCCGGGCCCCGCCGCCACTAAATAAACATATTAACCACTAAACCTCTGGCCTCCCACATCACTACCACTAACTAAACCTATTAACCCCTAAACCACCAACCCCCTACATCGCCATAAACTAAATTAAGCTATCAACCCCTAAAACTAACAACCCGCTAACTTTAAATTTAAATTATTACATCCCTATCTTCAAATAAACTTAAACTTACCTGTAGAATTAAAATAAGCTATTTTTAAACTATTAATTAACCTATAACAAATGAATCCAAAAATGTTCCAGCGGACAAGAGTTTGATGAAAGAATAAAAAATGTACTTTATTAGGACCAATTAAAAACGATACAAAAATAGGCAGACTCCTGTAAACAGTGGGAGTTAGAAAAAAGTCTGACCGGTTTCAGCCAAATAGGCTGTAGTCATAGACATGTTGCACCTATGCAGGTGCAATCTATTTAAAACTCTTAGCTCCTCCCCAAGGAGGTGATAAAAGAAAACAAACTCCCAATGTTTAACCCTTTAAAGAGATTATGTAGAATTGTATATACCAGACTTCTGTTAGACATAAAGGAGAATAAACAAATTACATAAAGCAATAACATAACAGTCAAGATAGTTACAACCCCAATTAACACAAAGGCAACAGCAAATCAAGTGTATTCAGATCATGAGATAACAAAAAAGAAAAAACACATGATAAAAAAGAATACCTTAAATTATGTGTTAAAAGTTAAAGGAGAAAATTAAAACTTGACTAATACTTAGGCGTGCTCATGTGCTTTATTAACTAAAAGGCACCCTTGCTGAAATCATCATTATGTCTAGCTGATGCATATAAATTGTGTAAGAAACACTGTAGACTGTGTTATAAGGACTTGAAATTGAGGATATAGATAATGATTGTGGTTATATCTGGTTATTACTTGTAAGTTGTAAAAAATACATGTACTAACAAGTTAAAGATAATTAGGATTTAAGTGTTTAGGGACTACAATAATTGATTTATAAATGGCCTGAAAAATAACCTGAATAGTATCAGGAGATTCAACCAAATATGTATATCTAGACTAAGTAGAAACCGAATTAGAGAACAAACCTAAATTAAAGAAAAAAAAAAAAAAAAAGAAGAAAAAATTCTTCAATTAGGAAGTGTATGTATGGAATGAGGGGAGCATCTGGAAACTCCAAAAGAGATATGTACTATGTTACAAACATACTATCATTGTTGCCAGTAATTAATGATGTCAAATTCCGAGTTGAATCCCCTAGGTAGCAGGCAACCGAGTTTGCGGATCCAATAGATCTCCTATCGACACAAAATGCGAAATTTGTCGCCTCCCCTAGGGGGTCTGACTATCTGCTCGATTGCCTGCCACCTAAAGGATCCAACCTGACCTTGATGTACCTCCAAAAAATGTTTAGAAAGAGCAGACACTGCTCTTTCATGGGAGATGTGGGCTAAATGCTCTTTAATGCGTGTCCCCACCTCTCTGGTGCTTCTACCCACATACTGCCTGTGGCACAGGGTGCACTCTATGAGATATACCACAAATTTACTTCCACATTTAACGCAGCCCTTGGTCTCAAAAGATTCCGCCCCAGAGGCTGACGTGAAGTGGGTGGCTACTTTAATGTGGTTACAGGACCCACAGGACCTCTTTCCACTCTTTCCACAATAAACTAAATTAAGCTATTAACCCCTAAAACTAACAACCCGCTAACTTTAAATTTAAATTATTACATCCCTATCTTCAAATAAACTTAAACTTACCTGTAGAATTAAAATAAGCTATTTTTAAACTATTAATTAACCTACCCTAACTATTATACTGTTTTACTGTTGGGGGTGTTTGTATTTTTTTTTACAGGTAAAAGAGCTGATTTCTTTGGGACAATGCCCCACTAAAGGCCCTTTTAGTAGTTTATTGTAGTTTATTTTAGGCTAGGGCTTTTTTATTTTGATAGGCCTATTAGGTTAGGTGCAATTCTTTTTTATTTTTGATAGTGTGGGGTTTTTTTCTTCTTATTTAGTGTTTTTTATTTTTTGTAACTTAGCGTTTATTTTTTTTCGTAATTTAGTAATTTTTAATAAGGTTTAATAGTATATTTAAATAATTTGAGTAGGGTTAGGTTTTTTAATATGTAATTTAATATGTAATTTAGTTAATTTAATTGGTATTTTAATTTAATTGTAGTATAATAGTTAGTGTAGGTTAATTAATAGTTTAAAAAAAGTTTATTTTAATTCTACAGCTAAGTTTAAATTATGTTATAATTTTAATTTAAAGTTAGCGGGTTGTTAGGTTTACGGGTTAATAGCTTAATTTAGTTAATGGCCATGTGGGGGCTGGCAGTTTAGGGGTTAATGGGCTTAGTTGGTGGTAGTTATGTGGGATGCCAGAGGTTTAGGGGTTATAGGGATTAATAACTTTATTTAGTGGCAGCGGGGTCCGTGAGCGGCGGGATAGGGGTTAAACATTTTAGTATAGTGGCAGCGTTTAGTGACAGGATTTATAAATAAAGTTGGTAAAAAGCCGAATAGACCCGAGATTGATGACTGTTAGTTAACAACAGTCTGATGCTCATTGCCCCATACTTGGTGCGCGTCTTTTTACCAGCTTTTTTTATAAATATGGAGATCGTATTCAGGTCCGCAGCCGCAATGTTAGACGATGTTAGGTCAGCGTATTGGTGCCGTCGAATTCAACAAAGTTGACGGCTTGATAGATATCCCCCTAAGAGTGTTGCAATGAAAAATATATCAGTGTTCAAGCAAAACCACATCATTATTTTTTTTAAAAAGTATATATATATTATAGTAAAATATTTATAATCCTACTTGGTATCTTCTGTTCCTCCGCCCCCCTTCATTTTCTATTTTCGCTGGACTGTGACATTGAAAGCAGTCACACCCACTCTCTACATAGGCTTACTAAGGGCTTTTGAAGGGCTGGACTTCAAGAGAGTCATATGACACACACACTGATTGGATGTTCATTAGA
This sequence comes from Bombina bombina, assembly GCF_027579735.1. Lineage (NCBI taxonomy): Eukaryota > Metazoa > Chordata > Amphibia > Anura > Bombinatoridae > Bombina > Bombina bombina. The sequence goes on along the minus strand of NC_069500.1, from coordinate 1,153,664,146 downwards.
ATTGTCATTAAAAAAAAGTTCATCCCTGTGGGCCGGCATAACATTGTAATAGAGTCATTACTATAGGCACGGCTTTAACCCTTTTCACGGATAGATTTAAAAAAAAAAAAAAAAAAAGGTAGACATATACTTTTTTAATGGCAAATATTACGTATATGGCATTTGATTAGCTAAAGTTTACCATCACTTTAACAATATGAAACATGTTTTACTTGCTAATCTGAGCATGAATAATATTTGTGCTACAGTGAAAACACTTAACTAGCAATATCAATTTCACTTGAGCACAATTACTGCTTGTGCGGAATATCACTCTGTGATCTTTTAACTGTTTGACCCACCAGTTAGTTTTTTATTAAAAAAAAAAAAAAAGAAAAAACAGACACAGGTTGGTGTGCAACATGTTCTTGCATTTGTATTATTTAATTTGGTTTGTATCAGACCAGAACCAGTACATCATTGCAATATTGAGCTCCTTCTACAGGCTATGGTGTTTTAAATCAAGTATGATTGCTTTGGCATAAATAATATACTGAACAAAAAAAAAAAAAAAAAAACCAGCAACATAAGAAACAGAAATGTAGCTGTTGTTAATTATTAATCTGATTTTCTACCTTTCTACCTACACAGAAGGAAGAATGCCTTGCTTTATCTCTTTCTGCTCTTTATTAGTAAAATGTAAGAAGGGGAATCCAAGGGCTTATGGATGATGTCAGTGATATATCCTGGAATGATTCTGTGGCCAGGAAATTAAGTAATGTAAAAGAGATTTAAAAAGTGTGACTCTCCACTGCACCTTCTCAGCTCCTGAATGCAAACTGGAATAATTCATCTTTTTAACTAGGGTCTCTTCATTTAACTTATGAAAAATCTAAATTTTTGTTCAAAAGGTTGTCATTAATTTTTTCTTTAGGACAGATAAAAAGGTGCTAAATCCACTGGCTGCAGCATATCATGTATAACATTGTAGACAAATAGATAATGTTCTTGAACTTAGAATCTTGCCAGTATGAAGATATAGACTATTTCTTGCACTTTGTTAGCTGGGATTTTTTGTTTGGAACTTTAGAATATATCAATATGAGCTTTTACAGATGACTATTAAAATTATAAATATGTTTGTCTTCAATGGGGTATACAGTAAACCTATAAGAATTCAAAAACTCCTGAACTCTACATATATTCCAGAAATATAGTATTTTTTATAGTCTGTTCGATATTTCCTAAAAGTATAAACTTATCTAGTTTGTAGGATAGCCTTATGCTTTTCCCAGGCATTTTTAAACTACCCCACAGTGTTTGTCATTACTACCTCTTGTGGTAGTTTATTCTATGAATCAGTCACCCTTTCTGTAAAGAAGTGCTTCCTCAAATTACTCCTGAATCTACTACCCTTCAGCTTGAGATCATGACCCCTTGTTCTTGAATTTTCCTTTTTATGTAAAATACTCACTGGCTCAGTTTTTCTAAGCCCTTTAATATACTTGACAGTTGCTATCATATCACCTCTTTTCCTTCTCCTCTAAGCTATACATATTTAGGTCATTTAACCTCTCCTGGTAAATTTTATTTTTTAGACCATGTACCATTTTGGTAGTCCTCCTTTGCACAGATTCAAGTTTGTTGATATCCTTCTGAAGATATGGCCTCCAGAACTGCACACAATAATCAAGATGAGGCCTAACTAATGATCCTCAAAGTGGCATAAGAACCTTACAATATTACCATGATTTAGGCTTTCTCCAGCCATAACCAAGAAATAGAGATCAAAATTCTCACTCTAAACTAAAAAGACCTTTCAAATACAGCTTCCCTTTTATCTAAATACTCACCTGCCCACCCTCTTTGGTTATCTCACAACCTCCTTAGTAGCCCCAAATGCGAGCGGACAGGGTCTTTGACTGGTAACTTGTCCACCCGCTCCATGATGAATGTGGTAAATTATGTGGGTTTCTTTTTATCTGTATGACACCATAATTTGCCTCTTCTGAGACAAGTAAGGGTACTAAAAGGGACAGTATAGTAAAAAATAAACTTTCAGGATTCAGATAGGGCATACAATTTTAAACAACTTTACAATTTACTTTTATCATCAATTTTGCTTTGTTGTCTTTGTATTCTTAATTGAAAGCTAAACCTAGGTAGGCTCATATGCTAATTTCTTAGCCCTTGAAGGTTGCCTTTTATCTGAATTCATTTTGACAGTTTTTCACAACTAGAAGACGTTAGTTTATGTGTACTATATAGATAACATTGTGCTCACGCATGCAGAGTTACCTAGGAGTCAGCACTGATTGGCTAAAATTGAAGTCTGTCAAAAGAACTTAAATAAGCAGGCAGTCTGCAGTGGCTTAGATACAAGGTAATCACAGAGGTTAAAAGTGTATTACTATAACTGTGATGGTTATGAAAAATAGGAAATGGGTATTAACTGGATTTTCTATCTTTTTAAACAATACAAATACTGGTGTAGACTGTCCCTTTAAGAAAATAATTGTATGGTCAAGCATTAACATTTTAAATGCAATGAGGTATATTAAAGAAGGTCTCACTATCTCTAAACAGCAACCTAAAGTATAATCATTTCTTAAGAATGTTTAAAATTTAGAAAACAAAGAAAGAATGCCAACCACTCATTCTAAAAGAATAAAAGATGATGCCTATGGTTTTGTCTCAGACAGAAAAACAAGAATAGCTAATCCTTCTCCTCCTTGCCATCGTCAAGAACCTGTCAGTACAATAGTCTCACGTTTTCAGTATGAGTAAATGAATTATAAGCAGAGTTCTAAAACAAAGAGATTATAATACTAAATGCAAAGTTTTGTAGAAATCTTACAGTATAGTGTCATTGCCATAATACTGTCAAAATGCTGTAAAGAATTAGTTATTCAGTGGATGTCAACTAAAACTTACCAACAATATGATGCAGAACCTGACTAAAATACAATGAGCTGGTGAGGCATTAGATTTAGATGAATGACAGGCCTTGACAAATACACAGTGAGCGTATCTTGAGCGCCCTTTAAATTAATAAATCTTGATTTGCTTGTGTGGCCTCATTAACTTCTCACCTTTAACTAGAAATGGCATTTATTTGCCTCAGAATTAACTAGTTAGTTGGAAACCTTAAAAAGAAGTTCATTTATATTAATTATATTAATTTACTCACTTTAATCTTTGTCACTTTAGCTTGTCTGGCATAAATGCTAAGATGCATATAACCAGCAGTGTTAAAGCCCAATTGTAGCATTAGAAACAAGAATCCGGTTAATCAGTTTGTTTTTTTGTTTTGTTTTCCGTCTTGGAATTAAATATAATTCCTAGTTTTTTTAAAAAAAATCATATTTCCTTTAAAATGGTGTTTAGTGAGCAGGAGAATGTTGGGAGAATGGTTTAGTTAACATAAAGGCCTCTATTTAACAAAGTCTGGCGGACCTTATCCGACAGTGCGGATCAGGTCCCCCAGACCTCGCTGAATGGGGCGAGCAATATGCTCTCCATATTCAGCATTGCACCAGCAGCTCACAAGAGCTGCTGGTGCAACGCCGCCCCCTGCAGACTCGCGGCCAATGGGCCACCAGCAGGGAAGTGTCAATCAACCCGATCGTACTCGATCGGGTTGATTTCCGGCGATGTCTGTCTGCCTGCTCAGAGCAGGCGGGCAGGTTATGGAGCAGCGATCTTTGTGACCACTGCTTCATAACTGCTGTTTCTGGAGAAAACCACTTCTTAATGTATATGCTCTCCGATCCATCAGTCGTCACTGTCTCAAAAACCATCATGAGTTTATAATGGATATCCTGACATGGACTCGGGAATACTTTGGTAAACCTTTGTCAGTCAACACCATTCGTTGCTGCATCCACAGATGCAAGTTAAGACTTTACTATGCAAAGCAGAAGACATACATCAACACTGTCCACAAGTGCCGCCAACTTCTCTGGGCTCGGTCTCATTTAAGATGGACAGTAGTACAGTAATATCATGTTTTGTGGTCAGATGAGTCAATATTTCTAATATTTCCGTTGTGTTCTCCGGGCTAAAGAGGAAAAGGACCCCCCAAGCTGTTATCAGTGTCAGGTCCAAAAGCCAACGTTTGCCATGGTATGGGGGTTTGTCAGTGACCATGGCATGGGTAACTTGTACATCTGTGAGGGCACCAATAATGCAGAAAGATATGTATACATTTTGGAGCAAAATATGCTGCCATCCAGATGTCGTCTTTTCCTAGGATGTCCCTGCAATTTCAATCAGGACGCCAAACCACAATCTGATTCCAAGCACATGGTTGCGAAAGCAAAGAGTGTGGGTACTAGCATGGCCTGCTTGTAGTCCTGACATTTATCCAATTGAGAATGTGTGGTGCATTATGAAGCAAAGGCAATGAATGCCCCATTTAGTTGCACAGCAGAAGACATGCATAACGGATTAATGGGGGAAAATTTCGCTTGCTAAACTTAACCAACTGGTGTCTTCAGTGCCCAAGCGCTTAATAGGTGTTATTAAAATAAAAAAATGTGATGTTACACAGTGGTAAATGGTCGACTGTTCTAACTTTTTTGGAGTGTGTTGCAGTCATCAGTTTTGAAATGAGTGTATATTTTAAAAAGTACATTAAATTCACAATGTAAACATAAAATAATGTGTTAATTGTCAGGTTAGGAAATGTCCAGAAGAAGACCCAAATGCTAGGGTGAACTTAAACAACACCCTTGCACTCTGAGTTTAATCCAGGACGTGACCCCACGACAACCTCCAAAAAACAAAGTACTCACGATATGGAGCAGGGTTAGCCTGTGCCAAAGTAATTCATGATATCAGCCAGATAGAATTCTGAATAAGGAACTGGTTTCAGGAAATGTCTTCCACAGAATCAGGAGAGCAGGGATAGTCCACTTATACTCAGACAGAAGAAGGGTAAAACAGGAAACAGTTAATAATGCAGGAGTAGGTCATTTGTTATCAGGCAGTCTGAAGGTTAACACTGTGTAGACAGTCTTTGCAGAGTATGCAACAGGTAATCAGGCAGTTTGAGGGTTAACACTGAGTAGACAGTCTTTGCAGAGTATGCAACAGCTAATCAGGCAGTTTGAGAGTTAACACTGTGTAGACAGTCTTTGCAGAGTATGCAACAGGTAATCAGGCAGTGTGAGAGTAAACACTGTGTAGTCAGAACTTGCAGAATTAACAACATGTAATCAGGTAGTTTGAAGGTTACCACTGTGTTGTCAGAACTTGCACAGATAGCAATAGGTAAGCTGGTAGTTTGAAGGTTAACACAGATTAATCAGTAATTGTTGAGATTGGCAACAGGATATCAAGCAGTTTGAAGGTTTACACTGAATAATTGTATTTGCAGAGTTTGGAAACAGGTAAACATGCAGATTGAAGGTTTTACAGAAATAACAGTATTTGAATAGCTTGGCAGAGTAGTCTGAATATGCAGGGTTTGCAGCAGGTAAACAGGAAGTTTGAAAGTTTCACAAAACAAACAGTACTTGCATTGTTTGGAGACAGGTAATCAGGAGGTTGAAGGTTAATCCAGCATAGTAAGTCCTTGAAGAGATTGGCAACAGAAAAGCAGCAGTTAGAGAGATTCCTCAGCGAAATCCTATCAGAAGCCACAAAGTTAACAAACAAATGGTCACTGGAGAAACAGGAAGCTCAGAATAAAAAGCCTGGTTTTGACATCATCAGGAAGGGGTGGCTCAGACACCTGTCAATCAAGCACACAGAGAGGACTGCAGAGCTTCCCAGCAGCTGAGCGTGACATTAATAATGTGTTTTCAACATAGTACAAGGTGAATATGATCCTTGCCCAGAAGTCTTGAAAAAGTCAGCAGAAGATGGATGAAACGCGTAGACGGCACAGGACAGCAGTCACTAAGAGCACCGCTACAAGGAGAAAGTGATTTAAAAGACGCCTACTCCTGTGACGATTGACAACGGAGCTCACACGCCTGAAAAATAATAACAGCAAAGGACTGGAAACTACCGCTGCAAAAGCAAGAACCCGGGACTGTATGTGATTTAAGAGGCGCTTGTTTTTATTTGAACTTTTGTAAGTGCAATATGTGTGAATGCGCAAAGAGGAATTATTAAAACTTTTACCGTGAGTCGTGGCTGCGCTCTCTCTTCTTTTGTTTTTGCACATACATTTATATATATATATATATACACTGTATATATATATATATATATATATATATATGTGTGTGTGTGTGTGTGTGTGTGTACATATACAAATACATATTTAGACATGTATGTGTATGTATCTCTATGTTAAAGCCCATTGGCTGCCTTTTTCTAACACTTGAGACCTCATGTCTTTGAGCCTTTATAAATTTTGTGTGCAATATTTTTTTGAATAAGTTTTATTAGATAGTGTTATTATGAGTGTAACTGAACTTTGTAATGCATTTTTGATGTGTTTTGTGCAACGTTTTATTTTTGCAAAACAGTTAACCAGAGCTCTGAAGTCTCGGTAATTATTCTAGTGCAAATCGATATTTTGTGCAAGTGATCATGTTTACTTTCAACGTGTAATACCAGCGTGATGAACCCCTTTTAGCTTGGGCGCCGATTTTTGTGCTCCACTCGTAATCTAGCCCTAAATGTCTGTCTATAACTGATAAAAATATGGATTCCTAACACTGTACATGAGTATTCTTTAGTAATTTATTTGCTAAGAAGTCTTTATACTGTAGTGTATTGACATTTATTATAATAAATACTCTAGAGTTTTATTTTTCTTATATTTTAAGCCTAACAAGTAAAGTTGTACTTTGAATGTATCTTTTTACCAGTAGGTGGAGATGTCAGCTTAAAAAGATGTAGAAAGTCTTTAAATATATGAGTACAGTATGTTTATATATCATAATTCCAATCTCAAAACCTTAATAAAGCTTAATAAATGGGATTTTTTTACAGTTTTATGTTTTAAAGAAGAACTTTGTTGATCAGTGATATCAATAGAAACGTCCTTAAAATGAACAAAATTAAAAACAAACTATAATTATAGTAATTTAATAACCAATATGAAATGAGTTATATTCTATCTTATTTAAAATGATGGACTTGTCATCTCTGATCAGTATAAATAAAACATGGGTTTAGATTTGGTTACACAATGGAGTATGCATAAAAAGTTAAATAAGTGAAAAAGTGTTTCAGTGACTAAGATGATACTGCAGTCTTGTCCTTTGCTCTACATGCATGATATTATACATACTTGTTTAAGAATTGGTTTTAGGCTTCCAGATGATGGCATTGCATTTTGTACTGTTGATGCTGTTAATGTGCTCTAACAGGTTTACTCTATACATTTCCAAGGAAACCTTCCTAACTTTTGAAGACCAAGGCCTCTATTTATGAAAGGTCTTGCGGACCTGATCCGACAGTGAGGATCAGGTCCGCAAGACCTCACTGAATGCGGAGAGCAATATGCTCTCCGTATTCAGCATTGCACCAGCAGCTCACAAGAGCTGCTGGTGCAACGCCGCCCCCTGCTGACTCGCGGCAGCAGGGAGGTGTTAATTAACCCGATCGTATTGGATCGGGTTGCATTGCAGCGATTCCTGCCCACCTGCTCAGAGCAGGCGGACAGGGTTATGGAGCAGCGTAACTGCTGTTTCTGGCGAGTCTGAAGACAAAACAGTACAAAATGCAATGCCATCATCTGGAAGCCTAAAACCAATTCTTAAACAAGTATGTATAATATCACGCATGTAGAGCAAAGGACAAGACTGCAGTATCATCTTAGTCACTGAAACACTTTTTCACTTATTTAACTTTTTATGCGTACTCCAGTCTGAAGACTCGCCAGAAACACGGGCCATCAAGCTCCATTCGGAGCTTGATAGATAGGCCCCCTTCAATATAGTCTTTCCCTTCTTATCTTATCCTTTTTTCCTGTGCCCTTTACATTCCTCTTCTCCCTTATCTACTAGCAGTTTAAGCCCTGGCATGAAAACTGGACTTTGCTTTATGTTGTAGTTAACTTTTCTGGCTCCTGACCTTAGGTTCTAACTTCCGCTGCTGTCTGCTCCAACTTTGATCTAGCTCCTGAGTATTTTTTTTTCTCTCTTTTTCACTCTCGCTCTCTCTCTGTCGCTCTAACCTGACTAGTGCAAATTTAGTTTGCGCTCGTGCAGTCACGTTTACATTCAACTTGTTATATGAATGCAAGTTAGCGTGGGCATGATAATCTAATATTGCGTGCGCTAACGTTAGCGTGCCACTGTAGTCTAACCCTTTGGGGTAGATTTATTAAAAGGCGAGCGGACATGATTCGCTGTAGCCAATCATGTCCGCTCAACCTCACTAAATGCTGACAGCATACGCTGTCAGAATTTATCATTGCACAAGCATTTCTGGTTAAATGCTTGTGCAATGCCGCCCCCTGCTCACTGGCGGTCAATCGGCTGCTAGCAGGGGCCGTCAATCATCCCAATCATATCTGGATGATTTCTGTCCGCCACCTAAAAGCTATGGTACTTGTATTTATCAGTCTGCGTGCAATCTGACCCTAGGAATGAGTTCTCTCAAAATCAATTTAAACAGTGTTAAATTAACCTTTTCCAGTGCAAAAAATATTTTTGACATCTTTAAATAACACTATTTCATATACATAAAAAACCACTAGTTTTGGAAATTAGTCATACATAGAATACCTCTTTATTTTGTATTTATTGTTTCTATTTTTATTTTTAATCCTGAACTTTACTATTCAGAATACACACATATCTATCAATTCCTAAATTGTGTGTCAAACTATTTTGCCAGAAGCTTTTCTATTAAAAATTCAACTCAGTTCATTTCAGGCCAGAGCATTAAACCAGAATAAAATGTCATTAAAGGGTAAATTGGGAAATAAAATAAGAAAATGCATTATCAAATATGTATTGATATATGCTACGAATTTTCCAGTCCTAGAAAGCAGAATCTTGACATTAAGTAGGATGAATGATGGATCTGCATTGCAAGGGATTAAGGAGGTTTCTACTATATTATTTTTTCATGTTGTACAATCTTGTAAATAACAACAGTTCTAGACATTTGCAGTGAACCACAAAAGTTTTTTTATGTTAAATTGAAAAGAAAAGAAAAAAAAAACTTTAAGGTATTGAACTGCTAAGGACATTACATATTTTGTTTAAAACAGTGAATGAACTGAACCGGAAAATAAGATAGAGATCTAAATTGTGATTAATGCTTAATCAGATTGGAAAATGCAATCAGTCATATGTGTAATATTGATCCTTGAAGCTAATGTGAAAGACACATTTTTTGAGAGTATCAGGTATAATAAGAGCAATTAGAGTGACTGTCATTTAATTTAAAGGGACAGTCAAGACCAGAATTGTTGTTGTTTAAAAAGGTAGATAATCCCTTTATTACCCATTCCCCAGTTTTGCATAACCAACACAGTTATAATAATACACGTTTTACATCTGTAATTACCTTGTATCTATGCCTCGGAAAACTGCCCCCTTATTTCAGTTCTTTTGAAATACATGCATTTTAGCCAATCATTGCTCACTCCTAGTTAGCTTCACGTCCATGAGCTCAATGTTATCTATATGAAGCACATGAACTAACACCCTTTAGTGGTGAAAAACTGTCAAAATGCATTTAGATTAGAGGCGGCCTTCAAGGTCTAAGAAATTAGCATATGAACCTCCTAGGTTTAGCTTTCAACTAAGAATACCAAAGGAACAAAGCAAAATTGGTGATAAAAGTAAATTGGAAAGTTGTTTAAAATTACATGCCCTATTTGAATCATGGAAGTTTTTTTCGTACTTCACTGTCCCTTTAAAATGAAAGAACAAAGGATTATACATCAGTATGTGTATACAATGTTGTTTGAATGATTTTAGTGCAATAAAGAAAGCTTAATATGTATCTCTAAAAACTACTATTACTATACTATAAAATTGCAGTTAACTTGAAATATTTAATTATTTTAATAAATACTTAACATTTTCATTATTTTAATATAAAAGTAGAATATTTTATAGACCCCTGAAATCCTTATCTGGCCAGAATCATGAATTCAGTTTTGAGGCCCCTGAGAAAGTGATTGACCCACCCCTATTTCTCTTCCCCACTACTTTTGCTATGGAGTATGCCTGCCTTCCCCAAACTATAGCTATTTGTGTGTGTTTGTGTGTCTGTATGTGCATTTGTGTGTGTGTGACTGCGTGTGCGCGCTTGTGTGTGTTTGTTGGTGTGTGTGTTTGTTGGTGTGTGTGTTTGTGTGTTTGTGTGTTTGTGTGTATGCCTGCGTGCATGTGCTTGTGTGTGTGCGCGCTTGTGTGTGTTTGTCGGTGTGTGTGTTTGTTGGTGTGTGTGTTTGTGTCTGTTTGTGTGTGTGTGTGTGTTTGTGTGCATGCCTGCGTGCGTGTGCTTGTGTGTATGTGCGCTTGAGTGTGTGTGTGTGGGCAGCTGAGGGGGGAATGTGCACACATGTTTAATGTCTGCTGGGAGAACATGTAGACATTGATTTAAACTTGTGCCTTTATATTAGACAATGGTGTGGGTGGTGGACGTGAAATTGGCTGAACTCTGTGCATAAGAAAACAAGTAAATAAATGTTTAACCTATTTATTTTAATATAAAAGTAGAATCTTTTTCAGACCCCTGAAATCCTTATCTGGCCAGAATCCTGCATTCAGTTTTGAGTCCCCTGAGATAGCAACTGTCCCACCCAGGGCTGGCTCAACCATGAGACCAAGTGGGTCCAATGGACCCAGGCAGCACTTGACAAGGGGCAGCACTTCAGTGACTGAATCAGTCACTGTCAGATACAGACCATTCCTGTCCTGTGTCTCTGTGGGGGAAGTTGTAGGCTCCCAGCAGCATATCCTTATTATGTGCAAAGACACAGAATTGGTCAGCGCAACATTCACGGTGAGACAAGTGCATCTCTTCCCTAATTACTTTGCCACTTATAGTGCAGTTCTGCATAAACATTGGTAGCATGCAGGTAGGCAGGCTTAGCAAGGTCAGCAGCCAGGCTAGTAGGTTGATATCCTAATCAGCAATGCTACTACTGGGGGCGTCATTGCATTCTCTGACCCAGGTAGCAGAATATCTTGAGCCGGCCCTGGTCCCACCCCTATTTCTCATCCCTACTTTTGATATGGAGTATGCCCGCCTTCCTTATTTGTGTGTGTGTGTTTGTGTGTGTGTGTGTGTGTGCGCTTGTATGTATGTGTGCTTGTGTGTGTGTGTGGGGGGGGGGCAGCTAAGGGGGGGAAAGTGTGCATGTGTTTAATGTCTTGGAAACAGGTAGATGTAATGGCTGAAGAAAAAAAGAGACCAGCTGTGCGAGGCATCTAGAGGAACATAGGGATGGTGTTTTGAAGGGTAAATTTAGTGGGGGGTCAGTTGTGGAGCCACAGCAGTAATTTATACACTGCTGTGATTGTTAACACTGACACACACACACACACACACAAATTTAAAAAACTTGCTATCCCTTTAAATACCATAATGTTAACTCCTATTGATCAATCTTCCAACTTCCAATTTATATTGAATTATGTACTGTATGGAACATACACACATAAGTCTTTATATACTGAGCTGTCTCTTTAATTGAAAGAGGTGCTGTGCATTAATTATACTGCAAAGAGCAGAAAAGAACTCTTAAAAAAGGATACACCTCTAAGCACTCTATGCTTGTACAATTCAAAAAAGGTAATACTTAAAAATCCTAACCTTTATTACTAATATTTATAAATCGACATGGTTAATTAAAATCAGTGGTCTACTGTGTCTTATGCCAACTAGGGCAAAGATGATGTTTAAAGAAGATCTTCATGGTTATTACAATACAGCAATACTCATCAGTGTGATTATAAACTGCTTGCTCATTTATAAAATACTCCCACGTTTTTCCTATTGTATGTAGTGCATTAATTGTAGTGCTTGCACAAAACAAGTCTTTGGTTATTTATTTTTACCAGTGACTTTAGCGATACCAATGATGTGAGGGCAACTGCAACATAATGCACCTCAAACAATCAGTCATTTTTCACTTGTAATCTAGCTATAAATATGCAAAATGCTCATGTAAACATACATGTTTAAACAACAATATACCTAGTAATATTGCAGTCTGACATACCATCATTATTCACAAGTTCCATGGCTTTCAAAGTGTAAAGATAGAGGCCATAGCATGTAGCATGTGCACAAAGTCTACTGCAGTATGTCTCTGCAATGTCTGAAAGGACCGGGCTTGCCAAATGAATGGAAAGGGAGCTCTGCCATTACCAGCTATTTGCTGCATAAAGAAGATCATTTTATATATTGCATTTTTGATTTTTTATGATTATGAATTTATTGCTGTCATTTTTTTTGTACTCATTTTTATGTTCCTTTCAAATTGCAATATGTCTTGGTTTTAAATAACCCAGAAAATAAAGCTGTTATACACACTCCTGTATTTCACAGAGCTCAGCTATTCATTTCTGAAAGAGTTAAAAGCCACACTACAAAATGCAATCCAAATAATAAGTTTAAAAGCACGTCTTGCTGATCAATTCTCATTAATCACATCTGTGACTACCAGAAAGATTTGAGAAGCCCTCCAGCAATATAATTAAAGTGGTCAAGAGCAGTTCATTTAATCACATTCATATAAAAAAACAATTGTGTATAAATAAAAAAAAGAATGAACTTACCCTGAACGCTCTTTTTAAAGGAATGAAGTCCATCCACCCCAATGATGATTAATAACAATTGATTGAAAGTACAGCATATCTAAATTCTGTATCTTTTTATTTTCGTGTTTACAGTAATATAGTCTATTGATTCTTTGGTGTACATTCCATTAGTATTGCACTGATTACACTTCTCTCCCTCTCTCTCTCTCTCTCTCTCTCTCCCTCTCTCTCTCTCTCTCTCTCTTTCTCGCTCTCTCTCTCCCTCTCTCTCTCTCTCTCTCTCACAAAAAAAAGAGGTAAGTCACAAGCAATGTATACATATAAAAAAGTCATACATTTAATTTGTTAATAGTTACACTCTGAAGCTATATGGGAGCTCTAGGTGTATTTAAGCTATTGTCATGTAGCCGTATTATATTCAGTATATATGTGTAATGATTTCCGCTGGACATCACTGCGGGCAGACAGCATATACTGTCCAGAGTTAACATTGCACAAACATTTCACCAGAAATGCTTGCGCAATGCCACCCCCTACTTGTCCTTTAGCAGGGGCTGTCAATCATCCCAATCGTTTTAAATTGGAGTTATTTAATTTTTTAGCGGACAGGTTTAGGAGCAGCGGTCTTACAACCACTGAAAAGATGGGCCTCCATAGCAGCAACCGCAGCGTGATAAGTGGAGCCCAACGACTTTATGGCAATTCAATTGTATATATTTTGCACATAATGGATATGACTACTCCAAGAACTAGTTTAGCTTAAATGTATCAAAATAGAGAGTACATGGTTAAAGAACTTTTTATTTCTTATCCCCTATTGATATTTATACTCCTTTAAATACATATTACACTGCTTTGCCTGGCATATAATTACTAGGAGTGACTCATTGTTGATTTTATTTTGCCTTAACTATTCCAGTTGCAATGATACCCCCAGTGCTTTAACTCTGCTTCCAGAGCTTGCAATTGTTCCGCAGTAGGATCGTCTCAGTTTGGCAACTCCGACTACCCCTCCCATCCTTTTCTTCCAGAATATGAGACATAAAGCTTTCATGATTTGGAGAGAACATACAATATATATATTGTTTAAAAGATATAATTTACTTCTATTATATATTATTTCTTTTAATCACTAGGGCCTCTAAGTCATCCCAGGCCTGCTAGGTTTTTTGGACTTACTTAAAACCAGAATATTTCATATTTTAGAATTAAATTAATTCTACTTTGCAGATGTAAGTTTTTTGTTAACAGAAATTATAGTTGATACAAATATATTTCAGTCTTTGCAACTAATGACTAGGGATGGGCGAATGTGTTTATATTCAAATTCAAATGTTATTGTAAAAATTCAATTTACATCATAGAATGTTGATAAGAACGAATATTCTTAAAAATTATTTTATCGAATGTTATTTACAGTTTTCAAATGTCACTTTTGAATTCGAATTTGACATTTGAATGTCACTTTCAAATTTGAATGTCACATTCAAATTTGAATATTACATTTATAAAACACAGTTGTAGACTAGAAATAATATTTCAAATTCGAATGTCACATTCGAATTTGAATGTTACATTCAAATATTACATACAGGGAGTGCAGAATTATTAGGCAAGTTGTATTTTTGAGGATTAATTTTATTATTGAACAACAACCATGTTCTCAATGAACCCAAAAAAACTCATTAATATCAAAGCTGAATAGTTTTGGAAGTAGTTTTTAGTTTGTTTTTAGTTATAACTATTTTAGGGGGATATCTGTGTGTGCAGGTGACTATTACTGTGCATAATTATTAGGCAACTTAACAAAAAACAAATATATACCCATTTCAATTATTTATTTTTACCAGTGAAACCAATATAACATCTCAACATTCACAAATATACATTTCTGACATTCAAAAACAAAACAAAAACAAATCAGTGACCAATATAGCCACCTTTCTTTGCAAGGACACTCAAAAGCCTGCCATCCATGGATTCTGTCAGTGTTTTGATCTGTTCACCATCAACATTGCGTGCAGCAGCAACCACAGCCTCCCAGACACTTTTCAGAGAGGTGTACTGTTTTCCCTCCTTGTAAATCTCAAATTTGATGATGGACCACAGGTTCTCAATGGGGTTCAGATCAGGTGAACAAGGAGGCCATGTCATTAGATTTTCTTCTTTTATACCCTTTCTTGCCAGCCACGCTGTGGAGTACTTGGACGCGTGTGATGGAGCATTGTCCTGCATGAAAATCATGTTTTTCTTGAAGGATGCAGACTTCTTCCTGTACCACTGCTTGAAGAAGATGTCTTCCAGAAACTGGCAGTAGGACTGGGAGTTGAGCTTGACTCCATCCTCAACCCGAAAAGGCCCCACAAGCTCATCTTTGATGATACCAGCCCAAACCAGTACTCCACCTCCACCTTGCTGGCGTCTGAGTCGGACTGGAGCTCTCTGCCCTTTACCAATCCAGCCACGGGCCCATCCATCTGGCCCATCAAGACTCACTCTCATTTCATCAGTCCATAAAACATTAGAAAAATCAGTCTTGAGATATTTCTTGGCCCAGTCTTGACGTTTCAGCTTGTGTGTCTTGTTCAGTGGTGGTCGTCTTTCAGCCTTTCTTACCTTGGCCATATCTCTGAGTATTGCACACCTTGTGCTTTTGGGCACTCCAGTGATGTTGCAGCTCTGAAATATGGCCAAACTGGTGGCAAGTGGCATCTTGGCAGCTGCACGCTTGACTTTTCTCAGTTCATGGGCAGTTATTTTGCACCTTGGTTTTTCCACACGCTTCTTGCGACCCTGTTGACTATTTTGAATGAAACGCTTGATTGTTCGATGATCACGCTTCAGAAGCTTTGCAATTTTAAGAGTGCTGCATCCCTCTGCAAGATATCTCACTATTTTTTACTTTTCTGAGCCTGTCAAGTCCTTCTTTTGACCCATTTTGCCATAGGAAAGGAAGTTGCCTAATAATTATGCACACCTGATATAGGTTGTTGATGTCATTAGACCACACCCCTTCTCATTACAGAGATGCACATCACCTAATATGCTTAATTGGTAGTAGGCTTTCGAGCCTATACAGCTTGGAGTAAGACAACATGCATAAAGAGGATGATGTGGTCAAAATACTCATTTGCCTAATAATTCTGCACTCCCTGTATCTAAAACACAGTATTAGACTAGAAATACTATTTTGAATTTGAATGTGACATTCAAATTCGAATGTAGCAAATAAATTCGAATATTATTAAAAACAGTTGTAGACTAGAAATACTATTTCAAATTTGAATGTTACATTCGAATTCGAATGTCACATTCAAAATTGATTATTACATTTCAAAAATGTAATAAATTCATAGCTAAACATTCTATTATTCGAACGAATATTTTCAAATTTTATTGAAAAATTGTAAAATGAAAATTCGAAAATAGAATGTTAGAATGTTATATAAATGTTTAGAAGCATTCACCCATCCCTACTAGTGACCTTGAATAAGCCTATGTTCCCCAGGGTCTTTTTATTCAGGAATGCATGTTTTTAAAAGTTTCAAAAGGCTTCATGATTATCTATCGGCTAGATTACGAGTTTTGCGATATGCTAAAAAAGCAGCGTTAACAGGTATGGTATTACAAGTCTTGCAGGTTTAGGGTCACCGCAAACTCTTTTGGCCTTACCGCAAAATGACTTAAGTAAACTTTGTAAAGTCTTTTTTCTATGGGACTTCCATAGCGCCGGTATTACGAGTCTGTCCTGGGAGGCCAAAAAGTGAGCAGTACACCCTCTACTGTCAAGAGTCCTACCGCATTTTAAAGTCAGTAGTTATCAGTTTTATGATACAACGCCGTAGCATAAAACTCATAACTAAAGTGCTAAAAAGTACACTAACACCCAAAAACTAACTATTAACCCCTAAAACGAGGCCCTCCTGCATCGCAAACACTGAAATTAATTTTTTTAACCCCTAATCTGCCGTTCCGGACACCGCCGCCACCTACATTATATTTATGAACCCCTAATCTGCTGCCCCCAACATCGCAGACACCTACATTATATTTATTAACTCCATATCTGCCGCCCCCCAATGTCGCCGTCACCTACCTACACTTATTAACACCTAATTTGCCACCCCCAACGTCGCTGCCACTATAATAAACATATTAACCCCTAAACCGCCGCACTCCTGCCTCACAAACATTAGTTAAATATTATTAACCCCTACTCTGCCGCCCCTAACATCGCCGCCAACTGCCTACATTTATTAACCCCTAATCTGCCGCCCCCAACGTCGCCGTCACTATATTACAGTTATTAACCCCTAAACCTAAGTCTAACCCTAATCCTAACACCCCCTAACTTAAATATAATTAAAAGAAATCTAAATAAATATTCCTATCATTAACTGAATTATTCCTATTTAAAACTAAATACTTACCTAACTAATAGTTACATTGTAGCTAGTTTAGGATTTATTTTTATTTTACAGGCAAGTTTGTATTAATTTTAACTAGGTAGAATAGTTATTAAATAGTTATTAACTATTTAATAACTACCTAGCTAAAATAAATACAAAGTACCTGTAAAATAAAACCTAACCTAAGTTACACTAACACCTAACACTAGACTATAATTAAATAAATTAACTAAATTAAATACAATTAAATCAATTAAATTAAATTAGCTAAAGTACAAAAAGAAACAAATTACAGAAAATAAAAAACTAATTACAGATATTTAAACTAATTACACCTAATCTAATAGCCCTATCAAAATAAAAGAATGCCCCCCCCCAAAAAAAAATAAAAAACCCTAGCCTAAACTAAACTATCAATAACCCTTTAAAGGGCCTTTTGCGGGGCATTGCTCCCAAGTATAAACAACAAGATTTTACCCTGGGGTAGAATAAACAACTCCCTAGTGTGGTTATCCCCAATCTCACACTATAAATATATGAAAAAACACAGAAAGATGGAGTGCGCTAATAAAAGCTCTACTAGTCTAATACAATTGTAATATAATGAGTTTATTTTAAATACATTTATTTTATAATATTCTAAAAGTATATTGAAACTAAGAGCAAAGTATTCCGCTTCAAAATAAGACAATAGGATTGAGCTTGCATTCTATTGGCTGATTGGAACAGGCAATAGAATGCGAGCTCAAACCTATTGGCTGATTTGATCAGCCAATAGGATTTAACTTCAATCCTATTGGCTGATTGCATCAGCCAATAGGATTTTTTGTACCTTAATTCCAATTGGCTGATAGAATTCTATCAGCCAATCGGAATCTAAGGGACGCCATCTTGGATGACGTCACTTAAAGGTACCTTCATTCATCTTTAAGATGAAGATAGAAGATGCTGTCTGGATGAAGACTTCTGCCCATCTGGAGGACCACTTCGCCCGGCTTGGATGATGACTTCTCCTGGCTTCGTTGAGGACTTCGCCCCGGCTTGGATGAAGACTTCTCCGGGTAAGTTGATCTTCAGGGGGTTAGTGTTAAATTTTTTTAAGGGTGTATTGGATGGGTTTTATTTTTAGGTTAGGTACTTTGTGCCTGCAAAAGAGCTAACTGCCCTTTTAAGGTCAATGCCCATCCAAATGCCCTTTTCAGAGCAATGGGGAGCTTAGGTTTTTTTAGTTAGGTTTTTATTTGGGGGTTGGTTGTGTGGGTGGTGGGTTTTACTGTTGGTGGGGGTTGTTGGTATTTTTTTTCCAGGCAAAAGAGCTAATTACTTTGGGGCAATGCCCCACAAAAGGCCCTTTTAAGGGCTATTGGTAGTTTAGCTTAGGTTAGTTTTTTTGTTTGTTTTTTTTTGGGGGGGGGGATTTTTTTATTTTGATAGGGCTATTAGATTAGGTGTAATTAGTTTAAATATCTGTAATTTGTTTTTTTTATTTTCTGTAATTTAGTGGAGGTTTTGTTTTTGTACTTTAGCTAATTTAATATGATTGATTTAATTGTTGTAAATTTAGTTAATTTATTTAATTATAGTCTAGTGTTAGGTGTTATTGTAACTTAGGTTAGGTTTTATTTTACAGGTACTTTTGTATTTATTTTAGATAGGTAGTTATTAAATAGTTAATAACTATTTAATAACTATTCTACCTAGTTAAAATAAATACAAACTTGCCTGTAAAATAAAAATAAATCCTAAACTAGCTACAATGTAACTATTAGTTATATTGTAGCTTGTTTAGGGTTTATTTTATAGGTAAGTATTTAGTTTTAAATAGGAATAATTTAGTTAATGAAGGAATATTTATTTAGATTTCTTTTAATTATATTTAAGTTAGGGGGTATTAGGGTTAGGGTTAGACTTAGGTTTAGGGGTTAATAACTTTAATATAGTGGCAGCGATGTTGGGGGTGGCAGATTAGGGGTTAATAAATGTAGGTAGGTGGCGGCGATGTTAGGGACGGCAGATTAGGGGTTAATAATATTTAACTAATTTTTGCAATGCGGGAGTGCGGCAGTTTAGGGGTTAATATGTTTATTATAGTGGCGGCGATGTTGGGGGTGGCAGATTAGGGGTTAATAAGTGTAGGTAGGTGGCGGTGACATTAGGGGTTAATAAATATAATGTAGGTGTCGGCGATGTTGGGGGCAGCAGATTAGGGGTTCATAAGTATAATGTAGGTGGCGGCGGTGTCCGGAGTGGCAGATTAGGGGTTAATTAATATAATGCAGGTGTCAGCAATGTCGGGGCGGCATATTAGGGGTTAATATGTGTAAGATTAGGGGTGTTTAGACTCAGGGTTCATGTTAGGGTGTTAGGTGTAAACATAAATTTTATTTGCCCATAGGAATCAATGGGGCTGCGTTACTGAGTTATACACTGCTTTTTTGCCTGTGTTAGACTTTTTTTCAGCCGGCTCTCCCCATTGATTCCTATGGGGAAATCGTGCACGAGCACATTACACCAGCTCACCGCTGACTTAAGCAGCGCTGGTATTGGAGTGAGATTTTGAGCAAAATTTTGCTCTACGCTCACTTTTTGTCTTTTAACGCTGAGTTTGTAAAAACTCGTAATAGCAGCGCTGTAGGTAAGTGAGCGGTGAGAAAAAACTGCTCTTTAGCACCGCACCCCTCATAACGCAAAACTCGTAATCTAGCCGTATGTTTCTTATTGTATGATTTTTTTCATTAAACTAAACATTTTTTTCATTGATTTTTATTTATGGACTCTCTAATGATTAATACCATAGTCTCGCTTTAAATTCCACTGTACCTAGCCAAAACAGGCATTTGGTAATAACCCTCAATTATTGGCTAGTCAGATCAATTAATGAAAAATCTATATTTTTTTAAATGAAACAAGGATACAGATAATGGCCTAGATTACAAGTGGAATGCAAAATTGCTCTTTCGCGAGCATGACATTTGCACTCCACTCTGTAATACAAATGTGCGCTGGTATTAAAAGTTAGGCGCAATGAAAATGCGACCTCATGTTTACATTACCTGGAAGCCTTGTGCTCATAAAAAGCGCACTTCCCTAGGCTCCAATGAAAGCCTTGTTCTTATGACATAAGATATGGCAAAGAACTTAGCACAGCCCAGGGAGTAAGTCACACAGCATTGGGCAGCAAATTAAAAATATTGATGTACATGAATATATACATATATATTTTGTTTATAGGTGTATATATTCTTTATTATTCCTGAGGCCTTTTTTCATTGATATGTAACATACAAACTGTGCTTTCTATTGCACAAACTAATGCAAAGTGCAAGGTTAAGCTGCTGAAGAGCCAGCAATGTCACTGATCTGTGATAGTGCACTGCTTCTGACACAAAATGCAATACATTCATACCAACATGTCCGTGCCCAGTATAAAGATATAAAGCTTTACTAACTGGCTTCTGTAATGGGTTAAAAGAAGAGAACGCTTTGAAAAGAGTCCCTTTAAACTGAAATCCTGATGCTTGTGGTGGCACTGGCTATTATATCCGCAATGCGAATGCAACCTCGCATTCTCATTGTTGCCTGGGAAGCATTGCTCTCACGAGAGCGCGCTCCCATAGGCTCCAATGGAAGCCTTGTTCCCGTGCCTTGAGACACAGCATGAGAACTAGCGCAGAGAAGAGGGTAAATCCTGCAGAAGTGGCATAAAATTTTGAAATATATACTATATGTATATAAGCATATACTGTATATAATTTTATAATGTAAGTCAATAGGAAGTGAGGGAGTTAGGTTCCAGGTCCCTCGTAAAATTGTCATAAGTTACACCTAATACATTATTTTTAAAGCTTTGAAATGAAGACTGTACATGCTAAACAGCATTATAAACCTAATAACATAATCACACAACACAGACTTTACTTGCATTTTTCTGCAAACAGTTCTTTCCATGCATTCCAGTCTGGACTGATTTATAGACAGGAAGATCTTGTTCCTTTGAAATCTGCTCAGTAGCTCAGGTCTGGTTAAACTGATTAATTTCAGCTTGCTTGGCTTGCATAGCTTTGCTGCAACTCAAGCGGGCAGCTCCACCTACTGGCTTTTTTAATCAATGCACTGCTTCTCAATGCTTTTCAATAGCAGTCACATGACTGAAAAAAGGTTGTTATTCTGAAACGGTGCAAATTGAACCGTTGTAAATCGAGGGCCACCTGTGTATATATATATATATATATATATATATATATATATATATGTATATATATATATATAGATAGATATTTACGGGGGAACACACAGTTCCCATAGATCACAATGTAGTTTTTTTTCCTAGCACCCCTCATTCTCTCACTTTAACCCCTTATAACTGCTTCATGCTGTTTTTTTTTTAAATAATTATAGATGCTCATATTTTTTATTTTAATAAAGCAACTATCCACTTTAATTGGGGGGAAATTGGGGGACATTTTTTCAATTAACCAGAGTTCTAATTGCGCTAAGCACTTGTAATGGCTGGTTATTTATTGTGCGCCTGTAAACGGGCAAATTTGCCCCTATACGGGTGTACATTAAAATAGCGTTCCACTTGTGATTTAGACCAATATTAATTGTATTTTATGGAGGTACAGAAACGCATGTGAAGTAACATATAGGATTTATTTTAAAACAGTTAATATCATTATCAGATTGATGGTTCAGAACATGTAGTTTAGTTTAAATTATTTAGCAAATAATACATCAAAATATATTCTCTAATTATTTATATTTACTTAATACTAATTATTTTTGGCTCTTCTCAAAAATGTATTTTCTAACAGCATTGTAGTATTGTATACCTCCTTTTTTCACATAGTCATTTGTAAAGTCTACAATTCCCAAGGAAATCTGATCTAAGTATTCATATGATTATTGGATAAAAATGATGTCACAAGGGCATTCCAGTCAATAAATGATCAATAAAAAGTACATCTGCAGAATACAAAAAAAGTATTTTTTTTTTTTCAAATAAAGCATATTTTATAAGAGAACTACACAATGGGGAAATTATAGTGTAACCATAGCTTAAAGAGACATTCAATTATTGTTATTAATTATTATTTATAAATATATACAGTATATATATATATATATATATATATATTCATATATACAGTATATATAGTCCAACTGTTTTTTAAGAGGAAATAAAAATGGAAATGCTGGAGTATTTACTATTACACTATTCCTTGCAGGATCAGTAAACATAAAGGATCAGTAAACATAAACTGTGTGTAACCCACAGTTAAAATATAATGGGACAGATTACAAATGGAGCACAAAATGATCACGCTCCAGAGAACGGGAAAATTAATAATAAACCAGCCATTAAAAGTGGCTGGTTACTGCTACCACGAGTTTGCGGTAGCAATTCACACTCCGAAAATTAACCAGAGGTCAGACCTCTAGTTAATATTTTAAAAGTGCCCCAAATACCCTCAAAATAGAGGACAGTATAGTTTTTTATTTAAAATAAAAAGTAGCATTTTTTTACAACAAAAAAACTGCACTAGGCAGGTTTGGGGCTTTAAAGTTGGTGAAGTGTTAAAAAAAATGGGACTGAAAAGTGCCTTTACATTGTGGTCAAGGGAACTATGTTTTCTAATAGATCACAATGTAAATTATTATTATTATTATTATTATCGGTTATTTGTAGCGCGCCAACAGATTCCGCAGCGCTATAAACATAGGCGGAATACAAGGAAACATTTATAGGGATCAGACGGGTAGAGGGCCCTGCCAAGCTCTAAAGAAGGTGATCTACAAACAGCATGGCTCTTAGGCTTACATGCTAAGGGGGTTCAAGCAAAGTAGGAGAGGAAACGGTATAAAGAAAAGTTAGTGTAGGTTGTATGCATCCCTGAACAATAGAGTTTTTAGGGAGCACTTGAAGTTTTCATAACTAGGGGAGAGTCTTGTGGAGTGAGGCAGAGAGTTCCACAAGATGGGAGCCAGTCTGGAAAAGCCCTGTAAGCGGGAGTGTGAGGAGGTAACAAGATAGGAGGAGAGTAGGAGGTCATGAGCAGAACGAAGGGGACGGGCGGGAGAGTATCTGGAGACAAGGTCAGAGATATAAGGGGGAGCAGTGGAGTTGAGGGCTTTGTATGTCAGAGTGAGAATTTTGTGTTTAATGCTGGAGGCAAGAGGAAGCCAGTGAAGGGATTGGCAGAGAGGTGGAAGCAGATGAAGAGCGGCGTGTAAGGAAGATGAGCCTGGAGCTAGACGGCAGCTGAAGAGACCAGAGAGGACAGAGTTGCAGTAATCGAGGTGGGAAAGGATGAGAGAGTAGATTAAAATCTTAGTTGTGTCTTGTGTAAGGAAATGTCTAATTTTAGAGATGTTTTTAAGGTGGAAGTGGCAGGATTTTGCCAAGGACTGAATGTGAGGAGTGAAAGAAAGATCTGAGTCAAGTGCGACCCCAAGACATCGGGTATGCGGGGTAGGGGTAATAATTGAGTTAAAGGGAGGTATGAGACAAGCGGCCGCTCCAAACTCCCATGCCGGTCCGGACTGTAGCTCAGGGTGATGACGTCACTGACGCCGCCGTGGTATTGGCAAAGTTAGACAGAAAGGTCATGCGGTGACTGGGTGCAATGCCTAAAATGGGCAATGAATCAATTGCCACAATCCAGCATACAAAAATAGAAAAGGCAGCACCAGCATTAAATTTAAAAAAAAAACTCACTTTATTCACTTATAGGCAAAACAGGTGTGACATGGAATGAACGTCTGACGCATTTCACGCCCCCTAGTGGAGTTTCATCAGAGACTACAGGTGTTCCTAAACATGGCCCTCTTATACTGGGACATATTAATTGCATATTTAACCCCTTAATGTCAAAAACAAGCAAACATTAAAAGTATATGTGTTTAACATAAAATATGCTACAGTGTACATTATCCTATATCCATTAAAACTGAATCGAATAGAAAGAGCAGTTATTAAATTTTATTTGCAGGGCTGTTTTGGAAAATGACCTCTAATCATGTTGGTATCTGAGTATTTGAATATTTCTCATATCCCCTATACATAAATTCTGGGGAATTATATTTGATAGATTTTTAAGGTGGTATTACAGATATTAAGATACATACAATAAAGTTCTACAATAGACTATTAGTTCCATATTAGTTTCCCCAAATGTTCCCATTATCTAAATATTCTTATCAGGTCATTAGGAACTATTTTTGATACTAAAATGTATCTAGATAATTTTTCATAATAAGCTACATGTAAAATTTAATAACTGTTCTTTCTATTCGATTCAGTTTTAATGGATATAGGATAATGTACACTGTAGCATATTTTATGTTAAACACATATACTTTTAATGTTTGCTTGTTTTTTACATTAAGGGGTTAAATATGCAATTAATATGTCCCAGTATAAGAGGGCCATGTTTAGGAACACCTGTAGTCTCTGATGAAACGCCACTAGGGGGCGTGAAACGCGTCAGGCGTTCATTCCATGTCACACCTGTTTTGCCTATAAGTGAATAAAGTGAGTTTTTTTTTAATTTAATGCTGGTGCTGCCTTTTCTATTTTTGTAATAATTGAGTTGTCAACAGTTATAGAGAGATTGGGGGTGGAGATTCCGGATGAAGGAGGGAAAATAAGGAGCTCAGTTTTGGAGAGATTTAGCTTGAGGTAGTGAGAGTACATCCAGGAAGATATGTGAGAAAGACAGTTAGTGACACGGGATAGCAAGGAAGGAGATAG